>NC_051158.1:17536269-17836269 GCF_013339745.2 Dermacentor silvarum
AGTCAAAAGACGAAGACAGAGAAAGACGTGGCACACACGACGACTTGACTAACAACTGTGCTTTATTGAAGAACGCCGTCTCTCAGGAAAACCCGGCGAGCATGCGCAGCTCAAAAGCCGACACCCACACACGAACAAAGTGATTTCAAAACGCCACGTAGCTAACGCCAGTGCGATAGGAAACTAAGTTTCCTTCTGCATCAGTGAGAGAGAGGTAAACTGATGCAATTATCCCCCTGCAAATTGATATGGTAGCTTCGAGAATTCACGCTCCCTCTTGCCCTGCTCCTACAAGATTCCCCTCTCGAAGCTTACCATATCAATTTGCAAGGGGATATTGCATCAGTTCTACCTCTCTCTCACTGATGCAGAGGAACTTAGTTTCCTATCGCACTGGCGTAACTACGTTGCGTTTTGCAATCACTTTTGTTCGTGTGTGGGTGTCGGCTTTTGAGCTGCGCTGCTCGCCGGTTTTTCTGAGAGACGGGGTTCTTCAATAAAGCACAGTTGTTAATCCAGTCGTCGTGTGTGCCACGTCTCTTCTCTGTCCTTCGTCTTTTGACTGGTTTTTACTATTCAGTATGTACCAACTGACCCAGACTGCTACTCTACCACAAATTTTCTTGATTTCAACACCCCAAAATGTATACTTTAAAGTGTAGCGTCGGCAGGAGACAGGTGGCGTCCCTTGTATGGTGGAGGTGGACACAGATTGGTTTCCATGAAGTTTAGAATAATTCACGAAGCACTTGCGACTCTACAAACGTCCAGGTGGAGACGGGAAACTACTGTTAACAGAAAGTCCGGAGTGGTAGGCGCATAACTATATTGAAAATAAGGGTCTGGGGCATATACTGTATTAGCAGACCGTGGTAAGTGAAACAAACTGTACAGTAAATTTTGTATGTAGAGTATCTGCGCAGGAAATTTGGCATATTATTTAAGGTAACTGTAGAATGAGCGTAAGTTGCCTTAACCAATTCTTAAGGTGAATGAGTTCATCGACTTTTGTGGCTGAAAGAAGGCCACAGGTTCGGAAGTGTTAGCCTCTTCTGGTATTCGGGGCCCGCTGCTGGGTTGCGTAATGTAAATTGCCTAAATACTTTTTCAAAGGCAATACCTAAAGAACTTAGCTCACGATGTTAAAGTGATTCACACCATCCGTCATGCCAAGCAAAAAAAGTTCTAGGGTTTTATGTGCCAAAACCCCGACATGATAATGAAGCACGCCATAGTAAAGGATTCCTGATTAATTTTAACCATCTGCAGTTCTTTATAGTGACCCCGATGTGCGGTACACTGGCGCTTTTCACATTTCGCTCCCATCGAAATGCGGCCGGCGAGGCCGGGATTTGATCCCGTGCCATCTAGCTTAGCAGCGCAACTCCATAGTCACTCACCACCGCAGCGGGTGTTACGTTAAACAGTCATATTAAGAGAATCTATTGATGCTTTGTAAGCTTTAGGCCCTATCTAATCTGTAAATCCCAAGAACCCGCTGGCACATCAAATATGCGAAGCGTGTTATATTTATTTTATCCACATTCCGCTGCCATTTTTAGCACCATCCTTTCTCTCTCTCTTTCTGCGAGTAAGTGTGCTTTGCTGTGGACTGAAAATAATGATGATGGCACTGCACGCAATACCATGTGCTCCTATATACCATGCACTCTGACGGAAGAACCTGAGCTCATTTGCATGGCAGGAACGTAAGGAAGTGTTTCTAAACTGATGGTAAAAAAGAAAAAAAAAATAGGGGCACCTTCACACTACTGGTGCGAAGACTGTGCAAACAGCGAATCTGGCAACCCCACCTAACTTTATCTCGGTTCGGGCAAGTTTTTGCGTGGTTATGCTTCGAGACTCGCCCACGTTTTGGGCAAGATCACCTCGGAATCATCGACAGCCCAAGGAGCAACGAACACTCGGTTATCAAAGTACCGGGACGCTTCTGGACGCTCAAACGCTTTTGCTCGCTTTCGCGGGCTCGTAACTCCGGATCCTCTGCGAATCGCCGACGTTTCACCGCCCCTTCGGCGGCGCGATACTCGGGATACTCCCACGGCACAGTGACGTCATGGATCGGCAAAGCTAAGGCGAAGCGATGCGGCACGCGCGATGACATCACAGCTCACGCAGCTGTGGCGTGGCTCGGCGCTGTCGGCGCAGCTGGGGCGAAGCGTTGCTTGGCGGCGCATGGTGATGTCATCGCCAGGTTGAGGTTTTGCGGCGTACACTCGACGGACCATCTTCGCTAGTTAACAGGGTATGTGCCATTGCGCTAGCACCTTTTCTGCACAACCGCCAGGATCGGCGCACATTTTCTGTCGGCAAGAAACGGACTTACGAAGAGCTTAAGAACTCAGCTGTAAAAAAAAGAAAAAAAAAAGAAAGCCGTCGTTAGTGCTGTAATGGCCCGCTGAATATTATAACAAATGCAATAGATTCGACTGAGCTTGTGGTTTCTCAAATTTTAACACGAAGCATCCTTCTCCGAGTCCAGCGACTTTTTCGTGGGTGACCGTATCTCGCCGTTTTCTTGGGCCGATCCCGGTGATGGTGGAGTCTCGAATTATGTGCCACTCGGGCCACTAGATATGTGCCATTCGGTTTTAGTTGATTTCAATTTTACATCTTGCTAATACAAGCACTGTCTGACTTATTATAAATACAACCACTACACCTTGCAATCTGTACATAATGTTCAGTACTTAGCATGCAGTTACATTATTCATACAACCGTTTTCTACAAATCATGCTTCGCCTTACGTAGACATCAAGTACATTTGAGTCTGGTATTTTCTTTTCTATTGCTGCAACCGTAAAGCGCGACAGCACAGTACACAAGAAACAAGCCGCATGATATTGGTAGCACTGGACAGAAAACGCAATCCCCCATCGCGACAATTATTGGCGACTTGCGTCACGCGAGCGCAATTATTACGTGATAACCTGTTTCGAAATCCGCGTGCACGGGCTTGGTGGCGACTGTGTATAAATGAATCAAGGGGCCGAATTTTCAGCATGCTTGCATGTGGCTATGCTATGGCGAATATAGACCTCATTCGCACTATAATACAATGCTGATGGTGCATAACGGTGACAAGACTCATGGAATCATTAGCGTACGCTGTAGTAAATAAATGCTTTAGAGAATTTTCTAAAAGTACTGTGCTTAGAACTTGGTGATAAATCGATGTGTGCAATTTTAAACTAAACTTCCGAACGTAATTACGGCAACATATACTTTCTTGGTATTTCTGTTCCCTTTAAGGGTATTATGGCTCGAATGAAGATTTCTCTTTTTTGTATGGTCTTGCACATCTCATTCTCACCACTTTTCTGTTGCTTTGGCTGTAAACATAACTTTACTAAAGTTTATCTCACTGCGTCTGTTTATTTCAGACAACTACCAGCAGATTATCAGCGGTGCATAACTCATCTTCACACAAAAATCGCTGTACCACATTGCGTAAAGTGCAGCCATTATTACTGAAGATCATTGTCATCGTTATCCTGGCAACATCAAAAGGTAATGTTACCGCTACAAGAGGGCATAAGAGAATTAATATCTACAGGAAATAAAACGCGTCAGAGACAGCACACTCATGACGCGTTCTACCAGTGTTACCGACCGCAGCCTTAAGCTGTGGCCGTAGCTACTGGGGATATTCGCAAAGGACTCCGAATTACGATCGCAGATTACACATTGTGTCTATTAACTCATCGCTGTCTGCTGGTTCTTGCATTGCAGTTCACGCGCCGATGGGTGGTAGTAACAATATGGCGGTTCTTGTATGTGGAAAGAGCCATAGAGTCTGCGAAAAAAAAAATTCTACAGGCCTACCTTGCACTATTGTCTACTGGGGCCACCAGCATGACTGTTCAGCCAGCATATAAATGATGGCTAGTACACGGATTTGCCTTACCTTTGCCCTTGTGACTTCAAACGCCTTTGTTACTCTATATTGATCATTTCTAATAAAGCATTGTCTTGTAAATGGAACAATTTCCGCTGATTAAGTATATGCACAACGATATATTTCAAAACTTTCCTGTCACAAGAAAAACGAGGGACGTCGATTACAAACTCCTCGTCAGCTCCAATAGGACGGTATTTCCAATAAATATGAGGAGAAAGGCCCAGCCACCGGACCAGAGATGGCCTGCATGGTTGTGAACCAACAGTTAGAAGTGACGTACTTGTCTTGCCACAGCACGGACAAGAAAATGCGTTAGGAGCACGTTGTTGTTAACTATGCCCTGTAGGCAGAGAAGACTGTACAAGAACCTGCTTGCAACAAATGAGTCTGTTTAGCCAGCTCACCTTGGAAAAAGAAGCATACTGAAATGCCAACTGCGTTTGACTAACCAGCTACCCCTAAACGTCCGACCGTACCGTTTGGCACTGTTTGATTTGATTGATTGATTTCATGTCATTTGAGTTATTTGACGATATTGGAAATGAGTACATTGGATGAAAACATACTGAAAGAGGTCCCGTAGCTCAAGGGTGATTTGAGACCTCTTGTAACTAGTACATAAATAACATACAACTACTGGAGCAATTGCAAACCATACGGTAGCAAAAAAGAATTTGATTAACAGAAAACGGTACAATAGTTAGTTCACTTCATCTGCCTTTTTAGAATTTACAACAAAGAAATTCAGTTGTTTAATCAATACGTAGGCAAAGTAAATGCGAAATAGAGAGGAGCAAACAACGGCCAGAGCCCCCTCAACCGGAATTATTGTGCTGAAGCATATAATATTATATGTAAAGTTGCTCTTTATTTGCGTGTTTGCGAGCTAAGCATTCTTGCCTCTTTTCCGTTAGATTAGGGTAGCGCTGCCTATCCCTGGCTGTTCCGGCGCATGACCTAGAAGGAACGCTCACCTTCTTTGGTCGAGGCATCTTTGTAATCTGAGAGAAGGAGCAGCTGTGGAGACTGGCGAGCGGCGCACGGTGTTCAATCATTGGACCAATGAGCGCGCGCTTGCGCACCAGGTGTGCGCCAGTTGCGCGGTAGCTGTGCCTCTATAGCGCGTGAAGGGGGCGGAACTGCGGACTTTGTTGCGGGTGATGTGACCATCATACCCAGATGACCCAGGAACCCCAAATTATCGTATGGTGACGTTACTCCCCATAAATGAACCTTACTTCATAAGCAATTTGGCTATTTTCTAAGGATTGGCTATTTTGAAACGCCTAAGTTAGCTTGTCAATTCACATTACTCACGAAACCGAGAACTTTGAAAGTTCAAGAATTCGCTATTGCATACATTCTCATAATTCCGGACAATATAGACGTTATCGCGTGTAGTTTAAGATTACAGGTATATTTTGCCTGATTTGTAATCGCATAACTGATTTTTTAGGACAACCGAAAATTGTAAATGACGTTGCGTGACCGTGTCGAGAGCTGCCTATAATATGCGTTGTTTTAAAAAGTGAACGCAGTGCAGGAATAAAGGCATTCATAATAGCACAAAGCAAAAGTTATATTGGAGAACGCTGTACCACTGAAGAGCAAATAAATTTGATATTATTAAAGGACTGCAACAAAGCATACAAATGGGATGAACAAGCTGATGCAACAATGCTGCTGCAAAAACTGATGAAGCGCAAACTACAAGAGAATAAATTACTAGAATATGTGTGATCGAAGAGAATTCTTAAATAAACGCAACGATGGAGCAGACCTAAGAGTAGGAGTGGCATTCCAAAATTTTATCAGAGCAAATGCAGTTCATTGTTTGCCATAGTTGGTGCGTGCTTTCCGAAGTAAAAAAAAGTAATATGAAATGAAAATTGTGGTATTGAGATTAGTGAGCTGCTGGATAGATATGACGTACAGAAGACTAGAATTTTTTGCTGACTCATTAGCAGGGGTGCCTATTTTACAGCTTAACACTTCGTTTACAGGAAGAATATGGAGATTGTGGGAAATGTTTGTCACATTTGCGCTGTAGGGACTACAAGTTATGATACGGGAGTGCGTGATTTTGAACGGCATTTTTAATTGGAAGCATAGGTAAAACTTCATGATGTCATGGAGTAAGTGTTACGAATGTGAATGAAAGCTTAGTATAAAGTAATTAGCTCGTGCATATGAAAGTATTCACATGCTTTCAAGAATAGTCCTTACACCAAATGCACACTTTCTTTTAATTGAGCTCACGTGGATATTAGAGAAAGAGGGAGAGAATTTTATTGATACGAAATGCAAAGAGGTCAGCCTGAGGTATATTCCTATAGCCAGCTACTCTGCGTTGGGAGAAGGGGAAGAAAAAAAAGAGGGAAGAAAGAGGCACATGATGAGTGACGATGACGAGATAAGGAGGATGTAAAACAGATGGCAAGCAATTTGGTATACTCAAAGCCTACAGTCCAGGCCTGTACTTTTTAAAAAGTCCAGTAACCTTAAAACTGGCCTTAAAAGTTAGATGGCCTTAAAAGTTAATTGAGCGTCTGACCAAGGGAGTAAAATAACCTCCTCGGACAATCGTGGGCTGTCCATACGCGTAAGGTCATTGTTAAACTTCTGACGTTCTTCCATGTACATAGGGCACAATTCACAGTCTGCAGACTTGGTGCGTCGCATGAGGTGCACGTATCTGCAAGTAAAGGCTACCCCCAGCCTTAGTCAGTCCAGAAGACTGGTACAGCTGCGTTGAATTTTGGGTGGTAGCCTAAATTTCATGATAGGGTCCAATCTCTGCAGTCGTCTGTGTCTATTATCCGGATTGTCCCAGTGCTTTTCTTTTGATTTTTGGATGACACTGGAGAGAAGGGAGTTAGCGTCCGCTCTTTAAAAAAGGAATTGCAAGCAGTGACTGGCTCTTTGAGGGCTTTCCTCGCTTCGGCATCGGCCAGTTCGTTGCCGTGACTGGGAATCCAGTGAAATGTGATGTGGTGGCCGTTTTCTTGCGCAAAAGTGTATAGCTCGGCAATTTGAAGAGCCAAAACTCTGTTATTCTTTCTTTAAAGACTACTCTAAGTAGTTGCAGAGCCAATTTTGCGTTACTAAAGACTGTCCATACTTGAGAAGGCTATATTGAACTGCCTCTCTGATTGCCACTAGTTCCGTAGATGTTGTAGTCGTCTTGTTACAAAGACGAAACCGTAGAATGACTTGATGCGCACGCACGACGAAAGCCGCACCAGACGCATACGACTAGACCGGTCCGTCTATATACACTTTTACCGAGGGGCCATATTTTTTCGATATATATTGAAGTGTTAAATGTCTGAGGCTGACGGTAGGTATTCGCGATTTTTTAGAAATTCCGGGAATATATAGACGTACCCGTACTTTGGACATCACCCATGGGGGCATACGTGGAAGGTCAGCAGGGGCAAAGTATGATGGTACGGCGGATTCTTGGCATTTAATGGCTCTTGAAAAAGTGGAGTCTGGCCTTATGTGGGGAAGTGGTGGTAAGGGGTGGCGTCAATGACGGCACAGCCGTCACAGGAATACTCGATGAGGTTCGCATCGCAGATCGACAGGTAAATGGGTGACGCGAGCCTCCTCAATCGTTCCATAGGTTGAGGTGCAACGTGGAACACCGAGACATGTTTTCAGCATCTGTGCCTGGGCACTTTCCAGCGTACGCAAACATGACCGGCTCATACTTGATAAAACTGGCAGGCTATACCGAATGTGGCCGACGTAGAGAGCCTGGTACTGCCGGAGTAGCCAATGCTCAGGTGGACCCCACTTCATACCGGCCAGAAAGCGAAAAACTTGAGCAAGCTCAGTTAATTTTTTCTTTAACGTTGCCACATGCTTCGACCATAAAACACCGCGTTCAATGGCAACGCCGAGATATATGTGGTGTGTCATATATGGGATGGCATTGCCATTGATAATAATTGGATACAATGATACGCTCGGCTAGTGATCTGAAAATCACGTGTTTTATTTTTGCAGGATTATTTATTTAGTCTATATTTATAACACCATGCAATCAGCGATATTATGAATATCGCTGTTAACTTTCTTAGTGAATGCCTGAATTTTCTCGTGTGAACAAAAAACATTCGCGCAATTAGCGTACAGTACACAGTGAATTGCAGGGGTTAGTCAGGTAAATCATTAATGTGCAGGCGAAAAAGCAGGAGGCGTAATATTGAAGCTTGTGAAACACCGATGCCAATTTTTCTAGTATCGGATAGGATACCAGATGTGCTAATTTTGGTTCATTGTTGCTTAAGTAGCTTCTGAATAAGTTTAATGCATAGCCAGTTATTCCGCAGGAAGCAAGCCTCATAAGTTGAATACGGTTGACTAAATGCAATGTTTTAGTAAGCTCAGTAAAAAGGCAGCCGACAACCCTACAACAGTCAATTTCTAACTTAATCTTGTCGGTAAGTGCATCTAGAGAGATAGAGAGAATAAACATCTTTATTATGTGGATGTAGCTTTGGAGAGGCATCCGCATTCCAGAATGCCTTGAGCTCGGCACCCCTCCTGGACCCTCACGATCAGCTGAAGCTGATCCTCGAGGTTTCGGCTGGCCAAGGCTCTCCGCCAAAGCTCGCTGGCTTTACGGGGGTTAGGAGGATTTAGTGGTGCCTGTCTGTAGCCCCCTACTACATGCCTAAGGGACCCGGGTTCTTCGCAGAAGCGGTATTGCCGAGAGAATTGTGTAGGGGCTATGAGGTGATTTCTGGTTCCGTGGGGGAATGTATTGACTTGTAGAGCTCGGAGGAATCTCTCCTGCTCTCTGGGTAGTGACTTGCGTGGGAGAGGGTTAGGTTTTGATCCTGTGCAATGTCTTGGTACGTGAATAAAGTGTGCATGCGCTTGGACTTGGATTCCTCGGAGCCGGCTCGGTGGGTCTAATTTCGAGCCACGAGTTCGCGATCTCTTTTCCAGGAATGCGCGGTGTTAGCTGGTGCCCAGATGATCATGACTGGTCTCGTTGGCGGCTATTGAATGATGAGTCTGATCGTGTTGGTATGAATTCTGCCGCTAAAGAAGTTACGACACGCCTGTTGAGCGTCAGTCACTATGACTGCAACCACTGTTTGGGAGAGCGCGAGGGCTATGCGCGCTTCCTAGGCTTGAAGGGGATTGTTTCGATAGAATGAAATGCTGCTCCGGTGTTCTTTGTTCACGACTACGGTGGCTGTTGTGGCTGCTTGTCCGGGGCAAGATGCCGCATCCGTGTAGGCTGTAGAGGTCTGACTCCCGTATTGATACCTGTGTTTACAAAGCTCACGAGGAGCGTATTGGAAGGACTACAGCACGTGGAACACTCTATCGAAGACGTGTTGGTGGCAACTGGCACATGAGATCAGCATTTAGAGGCGCTTGAATGCTTGTGTGAAAGACAATTTTGCAAACTGAACAGTGAAATCAACAAAACGCAGTATAGGTTTCGAGTGCATCGCACTCCCTGGACACACGCTAATCACGGTGGCGATTGCTACCAAAGAGGATAGCCCTGCGAAAATCAAATCAGCACCAGTCCCAAAGACAAAAAGACAACTTCTTGGGGTTAACATTAAAGAAATATGCGGTTTTACATGCCAGAACTACGGTAGAATTATAAGGCACGTGGTAGTGGGAGGCTCCGAATTGATTTTGACCACCTGCAGTTCCGTAACGTACACATAAGACTAAGTACACGAGCGCTATTGTGTTTCGCCCCCATACAAATGCGGCCGCCGCGGCCAGCACTCAAACCCGCGACCTCGGGCATAACAGCGCAACGCTCTGGCCACTAAGCCACCACGGCGGGATTGGGGCTAACTTGATTTTAGCGCGAATCCTGTATTTTTTACCCTCACTCCTATGTAATGCACTCACGGACCCTTTAAATAAACAAATAAATAAATAAATAAATAAATAAATAAATAAATAAATAAATAAATAAATAAAAATGATTTCCGTGTATTTCCGTGTTATCGAGATAGCACTTTCATCGGTGGAGCTCCCAATCAGAGGAGCACCCAACGCTGTTAACTGGAAAAAACAACACGAAGAAGCTTTCAATGAGCTAAAAATAGGATGGCTGAGTAGCCGATTTTACTGACGCCAAATATCAATGGACAATTTGTCTTGCGTACAAATGCTCCGGACAGCGCCTGTGGAGAAGTTCAAATGCTGGGACACCAGATTGTGCCCCACCCTGTTGTGTACGCAAGCAAGAAGCTAAACCTGAGGGAGAAAAGGCTACTCAACAGTATAAAACGAGTGCTGGGCAGTGGTGTGGGAAATGATGAGACTTCACTTCTACCTGCATGGGAATAAGTACAGAGTGAGTACTGCTCATCAGATGCTTGAATGTGCAACAAAGTGAAATAAGTTGTTCAACGGCTGACTGATTAGATGGAGCCTTATGTTTCTCGCTTACGAGTCGAGGTGGTCAAGGCCCTGTCAGGGCGCTTTGTTTTTAGCCTCGAGCTCCTCTTGTATACTGTCTCGGGAATCAAATAAATGAAATGAATTCATGTATCAAAGACCGTGAGAATGTCGGGGCGGACTTTCTAGTAGGGTGAAGTAGTGTTGGCGCCACGGTATTCATGGTTGTGCTTACACAGCTGCCAACTAAGAAATCAAGTTGCTAAGGACACTTTGTTTCAGCTCTTGTCGGTGTTCTGCTAGCTATGCAAAATGTGTTTGCGATGTACTTCCTTGTGTTGTGTATTTCGGCATTGAGTGTGCGCGAAAAACTGTTGGCAGTTTTTCCTATAGGTAAAGTCCTTCGGTTGGGGCAATAATTGTCACGTTTGAGTTGTAGACGCCATCGCCAGAGAAGCACGGAGTCAACATTGCACGATGCCTCAACTGATAAGTGTCACATTGTAATCAATAATAAAAGAACGGAATCGTGTACACGTCTGGCAGGAAAGAATGGAGTCTGGAGCACACTACAGTGTACACAAGTCCGAACGTCTCAGAGAAAAAGACAAGACGCTGCCAGCCCGAGCGGTTTGGGGTCTACGGCGAAGCACGCCCACATGCGAACACGCGAATATAAACTGCCTACTGCGCTCGGTGAGCCATCGGAGGTATCAGATATTGTCAACGCACCGGCCGCGCAACTGCTTAAAAGTATGGGCGGGCAGAACAGCTATAGTAGTGGTGCAAGGAGGGTTCACCAAGACATCCATAATAGGCACGACCCACCTCGGTCGTGCTTCGGAAACTGTATGTCAAGATGCTTCTTCGGCTGCCCTTGAGCGACTTAGTGGAAGCATCTCGACGACATTCAAATATATTGTACGTTGAAGTCGAGGTTTTAACGGAAGCCCGTCTGGTCGGGAGGCATCATGAAGACGGGTAAAAAAGAAGGACACCCACCACTGAATGATTACAAGAAAAGACGTTTCGGCTCCCCTGACGGAAGCCTTGTTCACACTGAATTCAAGGACGTGCGATACAATGTTTATATGGCTTTAAAATATGACGTAAGCAGCGGGTGTAGATGGGGGGAGGGTTCCGTCATTCCGGTTGAGGGTGCTATCTGTCATTTGGATAAGGAGGGATTCCAAGTGGTGTCTTGAAGTCAAATTTCTTTCCTTTTCTAATATCTTGGCGTTATCCCAATCAATCCTGTGGCCCAAGTCATCTGCATATTCTGCCGAAGCGTTTGATGCGACTTTTCTCTTTTTGACATCGTTGATAGGTGGCACAAGCCTAACTCGGCAGTTCTGCAGAGTTAGGCTTGTGCGACGAGGGGTTGTGCACGGCGGGCGCGGTAACATTTCTGTGCAAGGCATCAACGGGTGCGACAGTCTAGCAAGTTTTCCTTCGTGAGTCTCCTGCGTACGACGGGATTGTAGCCTGGCCTTGAAATTAGCGTGTAGTTTAATGCTTGCGAACTCGTCTGGGACCCGGTGCTCAAGGCGACGGCGCGCGAAGAAAGCTTCATTTTCTTGGTTCCTCACGGACTGTCTGCATTCCAAGATTCCGGCTGAACTCGCTGTCCTGAGCCTGGGCTTGAACTTCAACCTCGGACCGCAGAAGGATGCAAAAAGGTTGGTCTGTGCTGTAGAAAATCCTATTGGCCAAATAGAACCTTCAAAGCGGGAGGAGGCACGAACCCGCACTACTAGGCATTCTCTCGCGGCTTCGTGCACACCCCTCCGTCTCCCCGCTTTAAACGGACGTCAAGAAGGCTATCAAAGACCTTCGCTCAAACCAAAACCTCGTCATCCTCCCGGCTTACAAGGGCAATGCCACGGTGCTACTCAACAGGACTGACTACCGTGACAAGATGTTGTCACTGCTTGCGGACGAGGCGACGTACAGTAGTCTGAAGAAGGATCCTACGCTCAAGGTACAGAGGGAGCTCCAGATGCTTCTTACGGATGTGTTTCGTTTTGTAGACCCAAGGCACAAGGGGTTGTACTTCTCTCTTCTGTGCACTAACGGTTCGGCGCCAGCGCTCTACGGTTTGCCAAAAATACATAAACCTAACGTCCCGATGCGACCAATTGTTGACTTTACTCGCTCTCCGCTTCATAAACTGTCCAAATACCTTCATAAGGTTCTTTCCACTCTCGTTGATAGAAGCGCCACTCACGTTCGCCATTCTGAAGATTTCATAAGTACGATTCGTCATTTTACTCCCGACGATCAGGAAGCGCTTGTCTCGTTCGACGTCGTGTCGCTTTTTAGAAGCGTTCCTATTCGACTCGCCGCGGAAACTTGCACCGCCGCTCTGGACGATGACCCTACCCTACCAGAAAGGACACCCATCGACCTTCCTGACTTGAAGCGGCTCCTTCTGTTCTGCCTGGAGAACACCTACTTCACTTTTGAAGGCACCTTCTACAGGCAAGTGCATGGGACACCGATGGGTGCATCTTTTTCGGTAACTGCTGCAAATTTAACAATGGAATGGTTTGAGCGTCGAGCTCTCGCCTCTTTCAACTCGTCGCCAAGGGTTTTCATACGTTACGTAGATGATGTGTTCTGCATGATTCAGCGGGAAGAAATTTCTTCATCTTTGTCTCATTTGAATAGTATTGAAGTGTCTATCCAATTCACAGTCGAGGAGGAAAAAGACGGAGAGCTACCTTTTCTGCACGTGTCGTGAAACGTGACCGGCACAGTCTGGAATTTTCCGTGTACAGAAAGAGCACACACACAGGCAGGTATCTGCATTTAAATTCAGTGCATCCGACGAACCAGAAGAGATCGGTAGTAGCCTCCCTTGTCGGCAGAACCAAGCGTATCTGCACAACGCCACAAAGCCAGGCTGCTGACCTACAAGAAGTGCACCAAAATATCTCAGCATGTGGCTACCTGAGGTAATTTGTGAACTCGGTGGAACGTCATCTGTCTCAGCCGCCAAGACCTGACTGTGTGCTCCCAAGAAAACGCGCTCCCATGCCGTATGTGCCCGGTGTGAGCGAGGGCTTAGCCCGCGTTCTACGCGGCTATGACGTCCAGGTATCTCACGTGCAATTCCAAAAATTACACCATCGGCTGGTAAACGTAAAAGAAAAGCTTCTGAAGACAATGTTTCCTGGCATCGTCTACGGGATTCCATGTGAAGACTGCGACTGCGTATATATCGGCGAGACAGGCAATTTCGAACAGTGGTTAAAGCAGCATATCAACGATGTCAAAAAGAAAAAAAGTCGCATCAAACACCTTGCCAGAACATGGAGATGACTTGGGCCACAGGATTGATTGGGATGACGCCAAGATATTAGAAAAGGAAAACAATTTGACTTCAAGACACCACTTGGAATCCCTCCTTATCCAAATGACAGATAGCACCCCCAACCGGAATGACGGAACCCTCCTCCCTATCTACACCAGCTGCTTACGTCATATTTTAAAGCCATATAAACATTGTATCGCACGTCCTTGAATTCATTGTGAGCAAGGCTCCCGTCAGGGGAGCCGAACCGTCTCTTCTTGTATCCATTCAGTGGTCGGTGTCCTTCTTTTTTACCCTTCTTCATATTGTACTTTGTTACATTTCTTTAAACTGTCCTGTGTACACAAGGAATTCGTATATATATGACTGCACTGTAGCCCTTGCTCACCTGCCGACTCTATCACTGCACGCCTAGTTTGTTTGTGTTTTAAAATGGCGTATGTTCTTTGTTTTGTGTGTGCTAACGATGTGCACCTGACTGGCTCAATTCACTGGACGTCCTAAGGTGACAACAGCTCTTGCTGATTCTCCACTGATTTTCGCGCTAAGCTTCGTGACGCATGTGAATGGACCTTCGTTAAGCAGACGATGGGGAGGTGAGAAACTGGCTGCTTTATTTTTGTTGATGGGAAAGACTTTGCTTTGATCAATAGCATTAGGTTTATTATATACATTTCAATTATTATTGCAAATATTGAAGATTCCGTCGCGTTGCGAAAACGACTCGGCAGCTCACTTTTGTCGTCAGAGCAATTATGCATGCGTTATGCTTACATCGTGCCCTGAAAAAAAAAATCGCGGAATGCACAGAATAGCACCCTTTACAGCTGCAGTGGCACAGTTCGCTGCTGCTTTCTTTTCTTTTTCTCAGACGCGCTTCAAATTTCACGAAGCTAAGCAGTACGATATTGACACGTATACATGTTTATCTTGCACCGGTGGCCGCTTTCCACCGCTTAACAAATGTTAAACGTTATCGCTCGGCGGAGGACGCGCCTGTATCGGAAGTTTCTAGAACGTTATCGATGCTTCTTTTCGTTGCCTGTTTTCACCGACGCTTACGTTATCTGATTGTGTGACCGACGCGAATTGTCTAGAACTTTCTGGAAGGCACGCGGGCACCAGGGAATAATCTGGAAGCTTCGATGACTCAGGTATAAAAGCCGACGCGTCTCGCCGCTGATCAGATTTCGACGACCGCCGACTGTGTTCGCCGCTTTCGTTGTGCTTCGAGTGTAGCTTGCTTTTGTGGGCACAGGTTCGCCCAATAAACAAGCAGTTTCGTCATACACAGTTTTACGACTGTTTCCTTCAGCGTCACTACTACGTGACAACATCAACAAGTTGAGAACAAAGTATGCGCAAAATTTTTGAATCAGTGACAGATGCTAAGCTTTTGTGCTCAAACTTTCTTTTCGCGCTGCTTCTGAACGTTTTCATTACCCGTGGTGTGCATTGTGTCGCAAGACTTAGTCTGCGTGAATCCTTTTGTTTTAGTGAGTCTGCGCAAACTTTTAGAAATTGGGACAGATATTCAAACTGAGACAACCGCCGTTAACTTTATAATCCTGAATAAAATTGAATAAATAATAGCGTTTCGCCTAAATACCATTACGTTAAGTAAGAGAATATCGCAAACATGTTTGGAACATCGCTCATAAAAAACGAACACATCAAAACACCAGTATGTGACACGTGCCTCTTCAGGTGTGTATTCATTCAGCTCGACGTGCTTTGAATGAGTGCCACGCTGCATCTTTCTTTTCTTTTCTTTTTTTCGTTCCAGGGATTTGTGCTGGAAGAATTGTATACCCGCGCGTAATTGATGAGCGGAGCACCCTTGGGAAAGTTGTCGTTCAGGTTACTAAGGAAATAGTGCTCGAGCTTTTGAAGTATGAGGCATTTCTCTCTAGGCTTCGTGTTGACGTCGAAAGAAATGGTGCAATCCTGCACAAGGTCGTAAGTAAAAACAAAATTCGGTGCTGCTCTTTGTATTAATTGCACGCTAATCGCTCCTTTACTACGAAGACAAAAGTTTCTGTCCTGCTTAGCTTAAAGAGTATATAAAAATGAAAAAAAAGAAACTGGACACTGTGCAGTCTGTGGTGGTGCATTCATGTGTCAAATGTCATTCTCCAACATTATTAACGAGCTATATACCAGTATGTGCCAGTGTGAGCACATCAAGTAGTAAGCAACGTGCTAAATTCACAAAGTACGTGATACTTACAATTATTATATCTTAGGGTGTAGAAGCTTATATTTTGCAGCTCAGCAGCGTAGTGGAAAAAGAACAAAGCTATTGAGAGTATCTTGCACATCTGACACGCCTATAAGGCCGCTATCTTGGTAGACATAGTAAAATATATTTTCGCATCCAAGGGTAATAGTCACCAAAGCCATGCTTAATCTCCTCTTCTGTTTATTTTCCTGAGGCCGGCTAGTAACTATTAGTCAGAGTAAAATTTATACGGTTAATTTATAAGTCTAACGGCGGCAGTACTGGATACGTTAATTATAATTTCTATAACTGGCCGCACGAACCACCTACATTCATGTTATCAGTCTTACTCCTATATATTGTTTCGAGTCATTGCGTTTGAGCCTGCCATTAAAGGACCACAGTGCTACGCGAAGAGAAAGAAGATGGGACATGCCGCGTGAGATGCTGTCAGCCATTCTGTGGTAGCATCAGCCTATGAATATTGTCATATACAATTCCGTCCTCTCCCATGTACTTGTGAATCCCCGTTACAATTTGGTGGAGCTGCTAGGTACCAGAAGAAGCACTGTAACGGAGCTCCGCAATGGTCGTCGAGTCGGGGTCATCATGATGACTGACAAGACCACGACCACGCCGCCTGCGCCGGCCAGTACGACGCCTGCAACAGCCCCGACAACAACTTCAACGATCGTCCTTACGTAACCTAAAGACCCAGGGACGTTCTGCGGTACGGATGAAGTTGACGTCGAAGATTGCATTGCCAATTATGAAAGCATGAGTGAGATCAATCGTTGGACCCGACGATGATGCTGGCGAACGTGCTTTTTTATCTGAAAGGAACGGCAAAGGTGTGTTTCGGTAACCATGAGGCAGAGATTGGAAGTTTGGACACTTTCAAATCAAAACTTAGTGCCTTGTTTGGGAAGCCAATGGGTGGAAAGTCAGCCGCAACGAAAGAGCTATTCATCCGCGCTCAGACGTCTATGGAACCTTACATATCCTACATTCAGGAGGTCTTGGCTCTTTGCCGTAAAGTGGACATGGGCATGACGTAGTTTGGTGACGTGCTTAAGGGAATCGCAGGCAATGCGTTCAACCTATTACTGTGCCGAAATTGGCGACCGTCGACGCAATTATTGAAGAATGCCGGCGTTTTCAGCAGCTCAAAAGTCGGCGTATTTCGAGGTCATTCACTCGGCTACCGAACAACGCCCTGACGTCATCACGCGAAGACGGACATGCCTCTCGTCTGCAGTCGTCGCCACCATCGGAACTTACATGAATCGTCCGTCGGGAAATCGAAGTAATTGCTCCTGGTCTCCCCAACAGTGGCCACGGCCATTTTCACGTGCCGGTCGTTTCCCTGATCCAGTCCATTGTGCGAGAGGAACTCGGCAACTTGGGTTTCGCCGTCTTCACCATTGCTCAGTCTCGGACAACTGACTTTCGTCCTAGGTCGCCACCTCGCCCAAGATCGCCGCCCCAGGAACAACGGTTCTATCAGTGCTCTCGTAATCCGGCTGAATGGCGCACGGCAGATGATCGGCCGATTTGTTTTCATTGCCCCCGCATCGGTCACGTCACGTGCCATTCCAACAACCGTTGGGTGTCGCCGTTAATCCGGGATGACACTGATAGCCGCACCAACAACTACCGCCGTTTTGAGCCGACTCAGCCATACAAGCCATACAACAGTGACAGCTACCGCCGCTTCCAGCCTTTTGAGCGGTACAACATCGATGCCACCCCTACGCTGCACAGCCGTTCGCCGTCGCCCCGAGGTCACCAGTCCCGTTACCGTCAGCGCGTCGTGCGTCGTCTCCTTCGCCTCTACGACGACGTCCGACATCGCCGCTCAGCCTCCGACAGGGAAACTAAGGGATGCAGCTCTTAGAGGTGACGCTGCATCGTTGACTTACACCTCAAATCCTCTCTTCGTATTGCTGACACGACGAAACTTGATTGACGTTGATGTTGATGGCTTAACTGTTCCCGCACTCGTCGATACTGGGGCACAAATCTCCGTGATGAGTAATCAACGTCGTCGCTGCCTCAGGAAAGTACTTACACCCGCCGCTACTCGTATTATTCGCGTCGCTGATGGAAGAAGCCCCGCAGTCATCGGAATGTGCGCATCTCGCATCACCATCGCCGGTCACCATATATCTGTTTTGTTTACTGTTCTCGGGCAATGTCCCAACGACGTCATTCTCGGACTCAATTTCTTGTCGGCCCATGCCGCTCTCATTGGCTGTGCAACCGGTGTCCTTCAACTCGAGCTTCCTCAACTCGCTGGTGTTCCAGCTTTACCATCACACCGCTTATTCTCCGTCGATTATGTTCGGTTGTCACGGCAAGCCGCCACGTGTGTTGCTTTGACGACGGCAGCACCAGTTCCAGACGGCGACTACATGGTATCTTCACTAGTTGACGTGCTGTTGACCAGAAATGTTGATGTGCCTCACACCCTCGTGACTGTTGTAGACAACCACGTCCTGCTCCCGCTCCTCAACTTCAGCAACTCGACCCAAGCGCTCCCGCAAGGCATATCAGTGGCCAGCGTGTCAGCGCTTGATGAATGCGACGTCGCGGCACTAGACGCCGACACTTGTTCGTCCTTTCTCGCAACCGGTCCGACAGTCCCTCCCCGACGAAATTACCACGATGATTGCCCCTGATCTTCCGACTTGTCAAGCCGCGGAGCTCCACCACCTGCTAACGACCTATAGGGATATCTTCGACTTCGATGAGCACCCTCTTGGTGAAACGTCTCTCGTAAGTCATCGAATACGTACCGGAGATGCTATTCATATCAGACGGCGACCATATCGTGTGTCCCATTGCGAACGCCAGGTCATACAAGGAGAAGTCGACAAGATGCTCTTTATAGGCGTCATAAAGGCTTGCTCAAGTCCGTGGGGTGCCACCTGTCGTCTTGGTAAAAAAATAAGGATGGCAGCTGGAGATTTTTACGTCGATTAATCGTGCTTATACTAAAAGACGCGGCAGCAAGACAAAGCACGTAACTGAATCGTCACCGAGTCAAATCAGCGCGTACAGCGCGTCGTAATTGCAGCCTCCGCGATCAACTTCAGAAACATTTTCAGAGCTAATTGCGGAGGCCACGCTCCGCTGTGCTGAGTACGGTGAACGCTACCTAGGTGGCGTTTGGTAGTGCTTCTTGATGCCAGCGTCCTTCGAATGCTGGCATCGAGGCGTCGTAGTGCTGAGACCACCGAAGCGTTTCACTGTCGGTGCGCGTTAGTGTCATAATGCAGTACTTCTCTTTCTGCTCGTAGGCGGCGGCACCGCCCGAGCAAGAGCGCGGTACACGGAGGAGTGTTAGATATATAAGGCGCGTCTGTGTAGCTCTCTGCAAATGCGTTTGTGGGCAATGGGTTAAACGCTCGGCGATCTATCGGCGCGGACCGAGAGGTCGTGGTTCGATTTCCAAACTTTGCATGTTTGTGGAACTTTTTCTTCTGGTTTCTTTCTTTGTATTATGAAACCGCAGACGTATATCCGCTGCCACGGATCGAGGACGCCCTGTACTGTCTTCACGGTGCGAGATACTTCTGATCCATGGGCCTGCGCTCGGGTTATTGGCAGATTTCTGTTGATTACTTGGACCGAGATGAAACTGCCTTTATCCCACCGGACGGCCTCTATCAGTTCAAAGTTATGCCCTTTGGTCTGTGCAACGCCCCCGCTATGTTATAACGCGTGATGAACTCTCTCCTTCGTGGATACAGATAGTCCATCTGTCTCTGCTACCTAGACGACGTCATTGTGTTTTCCGCAACGTTTGAAAGTCACCTTACTCGTTTGGCGACCATTGTAGCTGTCTTTCGTCGAGCAGGACTCCCGCTAAACTCGAAAAATTGTAATTTCGGCAGACAACAAATCACTGTTCTTGGTCATCTTGTAAGTGCTAGAGGTGTACAACATGACCCTGCCAAGATTAGCACTGTGAAAAAGTTCCCTGTGCCCTCGTCTACTAAAACTGTTCGGAGTTTTGTTGAGTTATGCTCGTACTTCGCTCTTTTATACGCCATTTCGCCATCATAGCCCGACCCCTAACCGACCTTCTCGAGAAGGACGTGCCCTTCTCGTGGGGTCTCGACCAAGCAACTGCGTTCTCGGCGCTGATCAACTTGCTCACTTCACCTCCTATATTGGTTTCCGATTATGTTCGGTTGTCACGGCAAGCCGCCACGTGTGTTGCTTTGACGAGGGCAGCACCAGTTCCATCCGCGCCTACTGTGGTTCGCGCAGAGGCTAGTGGGCATGCAATCGGCGCCGTGCTCGCTAAGCACCAGCATGACCACACACTGTTATTGCATACGCCAGCTGCCTGCTCTCCACGTCTGAATGGAATTATTCGATCACAGAGCGCGAGTGCTTTGGGTTGGTTTTGGCTGTCGCAAAATTTCGCCCGTATTTGTACAGCCGCGCATTCGCTGTTCTTACCGACCACCACGCTCTTTGTTGGCTGTCATTGCTCAAGGACCCAACTGGTCGCCTTGGTCACTGGTATCTGAGACCATAGGAATATACCTTTGAGGTAATTTATAAATCGGACAAGCTACATCACGATGCCGATTGTCTTTCGCGCCATGCGTAGGCACCTGCTAGCCTCACTGACCATGACCATGATTCCTGTGTGCTGGCCATCTCTGATTTACGCGACATCGGCACCGAACAGCGTCGGGATGCAGCCCTAAAACTTACCAGTCAGCAACTCTCTTCAGCACGTTCCGACCCTGCTCTGCGCCAGTATGTCCTACGCGATGACGTCTTTACTGTCGCAACATGAAACCTGACGGGCCGGAATTCTTGCTAGTTATTCCCGACACCTGCGCACCACCATTCTTCACCATCTGCATGATGCTCCAACTGCGGGACACCTGGGCCTTTCACGCACCTACGGCCGCGTGCGACAGCGGTTCTTTTGACCTGGCTTGTACCGTTGGGTGCGCCGATACGTTGCTGCCTGCGAGCGCTGTCAGCACCGCAAACGTGCTGCTCTTCCACTAGCTGGCCTGCTTCAACCTGTCAACATTCCACTGGAGCCCTTCTTCCGCATTGGCCTTGACTTGCTCGGACATTTCCCTACATCCGTATCCGGCAACAAATGGACTGCATTCACAACTGACTACGCCACCAGATATGCCATCACGCGCACCATGCCCAGTAGCTGCGCTACCGACGTTGCACACTTTCTGCTCAAAGACGTCATTCTTGGACAGGGGGCTCCGCGCAAGCTTCTTACCTATCGTGGCTGCTGTTTCTTTGCAAAGGTAATTGACGAAATTCTGCATAGCTGCTCTACTAAACATCGCCTTACGACAGCCTACAATCCACAGATGGTGGAGGTGAATTTTTTATTACACCCGTAAAGAGGGGATCATTCCTAGGACCGGTTGAGCTGGCTTAGAGGAGGTCGGCGGGGATCCCTTGGGATTCCGCGGCCTCCACCGCACGCTGGATGAGCCGACGTTGGTCTGCTGGCTCGGAGCTACGCAGGAGGGACTCCCACGACTCTGGGGTGTTTGTTTTGTCTGTGTTGTCGTGCGTACAAGTCCACGCCATGTGTATGAGAGTGGCCGGAGCTGAGCAGTGTTTGCACCGAGGTGTTATTTGTTGCGGAAAGATTTTACTGTATAAGAGGGGGTGTGGGAAGCTACCTGTTTGTAGTTTGCGCCATTGGACGGCCTCGCGCCTTGTTAGATCACGGTGTGCGGGAGGATATATGCATCTCCCGAGTCGGTAGTACTGGAGGATGTCCGTGTAAGTGGTGAGTAGAGAATCGCGCGAGATAGTGGTGTCAGGGGAATCGGGGCGGTGGATCCTACACTCGGCTCGGCAGCTAAGATCTCGAGCAAGTGTATGCACCTGGACGTTTCCCCTGAGCGATTCATGGGCTGGAGCCCACAGGAGTAAGCGGGATGTGGAGGAGGGGGGAGTAGAATGCAGAATGTGTGATGCCGGGCGAGAGATACGGCCGGCATCGTAGTTGCGGATCGCCTGTTGAGAATCACTTATGACGACTTTGGTAATAGGATCAGCTAGCGCAAGCGCAATGGCAACCTCCTCTGCTGCGGTGACTGTTTCTGCGTTGCGAATGCTGCAGGCTGTGTACCAGCTGCGGTGCGGGGCGAGGGCTGCCGCCACCATCGCTGGTTTCGAGGGGTGGTAAGAGGCGTCCGTATACGTGACATCTGGACGTCCACTGAAGCGTTTCTCGAACTGTCGTGCACGATCGGCCCGTCTCTCGGCGTGGTGTTCCGGATGCATCCGTTTGGGAATGGGAGGTATTCGGAGATTTTGACGATATTCCTGTGTAAGGTCAATATAATTGGGGGCCGCCCTCGTTGGTGAGATCCCAACTTGCTGCAGTACCGCGCGGCCAGCGTGTGTGAGTGACAACCGCTCGTATTGGGCGGTGAGGGTAGCTTCGATCAGTTCGCTCATGGTGTTGGAGATGCCGAGAGCCATAAGCTTGTGAGTAGCTGTTGACATGGGAAGACCCAGGGCCGTCTTGTATGCTTTTCGAAGTGACGCCTCTAGCCGTTCGCTTTCGGCGCGGATGAGACGTAAGTAAGGTGCGGAGTAGGTGATGCGGGAGCAGATGAAGGCTTGGACGAGGCGCAGGAGGTTGCACTCTCGCATACCTCGGTGCTTGTTGGAGACTCGCTTGAGAAGACGTCCGATCTGTAGCACCGACTGGTCGATGCGTTGGAGCGATATATTGTTGCTGCCGTTTGCCTGTAGGTGTAGGCCCAGAATCCTGATGTGATCTGTACGAGGGATGGGGTTTCCTTGCACCTGGAGGTTGATCTCAGGAAGTATTTTTGGTGGGCGTCGTCCTGGGGACGGGATGATTATATACTCTGACTTAGTCGCCGAGCAGCTGAGGCCAACTGTATCCAGATAGCCTCCGACCCGATCGATGGCGGTCTGGAGAGTCTCTTCGATCTCGCCGTCACTGCCGTGTGTGATCCAAAGAGTAAGATCGTCAGCATAAACGCTGTGGTGTAGGTGGGGAATGTCAGCCAGAAGCTTGGGCAGGCCTATCAGTGCAACGTTGAAAAGCAGCGGCGAGAGCACTGAGCCTTGCGGCGTGCCGCGGTTGCCAGGAGAGATGATGGAGGGATGTCCCGTGCCGACGCTGAGTTGTATCTTGCGGTCGGTCAGGAAGTCTCGGACGTATGCATACGTGCGATGTCCGACGCCGAGAGTCTGGAGTTGTTGAAGAATCGCTTCATGGAGGATATTGTCGAAGGCCTTGGCAACATCGAGGCCGACGATGACTTTCGTGTCTAGTGTGCGACGCATGACTACCTGGTGATGGAGAAGAAGCATTATGTCGGGGGCTGCTAAGTGAGGACGGAAACCGAACATCGTGTCTGGTAGGAGGTGGTTGTCTTCGAGGTAGCGAAGAAGTCTGGACTGGATAACGTGTTCCATTAACTTCCCAACACAGGACGTGATAGAGATGGGACGGATGTTGGCCAAGGTTGGTGGTTTTCCCGGCTTGGGGATGAAGACTAGCTTGGCGCACTTCCATTCCTGCGGGATGGTACCGCTCGCCCAACACTCTTGAAGGTAGTCGGTGAGGGCGTGAATAGACGCGTCATCTAGATTCCTAAGCATCGTGTTAGAAATGCGGTCGGGGCCGGCCGCAGAATTGGTCTTGAGGCGATTGAGTTCTGCACGGACCTCCGCTAAAGAGATCGGGGCGTCTAGGCCAGGGTTGGCCGAGCCCTGATAGGGGGGAAGGGTGGTTGCCGGTTTGGGGCGGATGTAGGTGTTAATGAGCTCTTGTTTGAGCTCATCTGGTGTCCCAGGATACTGATGGAAGATTCGCTCAAGCTGTTGGCGTGCTCGGAGATCGCCTCCGGCCGGGTCCATTAGATGTCGGAGCAGGTTCCACGTGTTACGAGCGTTCGGAGTCTTGTTCATCTGGTCACAAATGTTGTGCCAGCTCTGGCGGGTGAGTTCTATTGCATAGTTCTCAATGTTCGTGTGGGCGCGCGCCAGCCGACGGCGGATATCGCGGTCCCATTTTCGAGTGGCGAGAAGAGCTTCGAGCGACTTCTTGCGCTCCCAGAGATGGGCGTAGTAACGGTCGCAGTGTGGGACTGTGTCCTCAACCTCGACGGTTTGCGTGGCGTCAGTCACTTGTTTGACGATTTCGGCTGTCCATGCTTTGATGTCGGTAATAACGGGAGGTGTGGCCTGCTCTTTCCTGTGCGTGCGAAAGGAGTCCCAGTCAATCACCTGAGTCGGCCGCATACGTTGCCTCGTGGGCTCTTGTATCACGATCTCGAGAATGAAGTGATCGCTTCCAAAATTTTCGTGAGTGTGACACCAAGTAGCTTTGACTCCGGAGCTGGCAAAGGCGAGATCCGGCGTTGTATCTCGGTGTAGGCCCGAACCGAGTCTAGTGGGGTAGGAGACGTCTGTGATGAGGGTGAGCTGGTGCGTATATTCCAGTCATTCCAGAGGCGTCTGCCTTTGGCCGAGTCGTAGTGGTAGCCCCAAGCGTGGTGATGCGCGTTGAAGTCACCGATGATGAGGAGAGGCCGCCCTTGCGCTAGCTGCTGGGCTTTGAGGAAAAGGGGTCCGAAAACGTCTTTATGGGCCCGGGGAGGGCTGTAAACATTTAGCACAAACAGGCTAGTGCGACGTTTGCGCGAGGGTCGAGGTAATTTTTCTAAGAATACGTGTTCGGGAAAAGTAGGATCCAAATTGTGTTGGAGGACAGTGAGATTACGTTTGACGAGAGTGGCTACTTGAGGCTTTACTCGTTCCGATAGGTATGTACTGAAACCGGCAAGTTGCGTGTTCTTGCCACCTTCTTGAAGGGCTATCAATTCGGGGCGATCACTCGCGGTGAGGAACTGTTGGAGGACCGGACGCTTACGTGCGAACCCACGACAGTTCCACTGCCAGACGGTGGTGTTACCCGAGCTGACCGCCATGACTGACCTGGGAAAGTTTTGGGGTTGGAGGGAGTGGTGGCGCCGAGTCCGCGAGTTCAGCGACCGCTTCGGGTTTTCCCTGGGCTTCTATAGTTTTACTCAGGGTCTCAATTTGTTGGGCGATCTGTGAGCCGATTGTGTGGAGTGACCGTTCGATGTGTGCTTCTAGAGCTCTGATGTGAGTTTGACTGAGTTCGTATTTTTGCTCGAGTCTGTCGAGACGTGCCTGCCAATCCTCCGCTGGGGGGTCGTTGTCGGCCGGGGCTTTGCGTTTATGTGTGGCTCTGCTGGAGGGTGTGATCTCCATAGGTACCGCCGTAGGTGGGACCTGCGGAGCTGGCGGAGACGGGGTGTGTGAAGCGGTTCGCTTTTCGAGAGCGTCTACTCGGAGTATGAGTTGTTGGATGACTGCTGTCAGTTCTACAATCGCTTTGTGTGTGTCTGGAGTCCCTTCCTGCGTACTCACCGGTAGTTGATGTTCTTGTTGGATGGGCGGAGATGGCGGTGGCCCAGGTGGCTGCCGCGGAGGAGGAGAAGAGGCTCGGGGCTGCTGGATGACTGCAGGTGGCCCGTGTCGGCTCCGGGAGGGAGTCCGGGACCGCCCCCGGTGAGTGGTAGACTCGAGCGATGGAAAGGAGCTCGAGCGGTCCCCGGGGCTGCCGCTGCCGGCTGCCGGAGCGATGGCGGTCCCATAGGCTGGTGTGCTGAAGCGTGACCTGCTTTGCAGGCTCTTGGGCCTTGAGTATGTTCGCCTCGGCTTGTCGGTAATTCTCCCACTGCCGGCGCTTGACCGTGTAGGGGATCCTGTAGATTTCCTTGCAGCGACTATCGCCCGTGAAATGTTCCTCCCCACACAGGCGACAGGTTGGTTTGCACGTGTGGTCGTTTGGCGGATTTGATAGCCCGCAGCCTCTGCATTTGGTCGTTGGGCTAGCGCAGACGTCGGCTCGATGACCGAGCTCGCCACAGTGATAACACACTTCGTACTTTTTCTTGAATAAGTTACATCTGTGTCGACTGTTGCAAAAGTAGACCCAGGTCGGCACTTGGGGCTGAGCGAACGTAATGAGTACTGCAGTGGTGTTCCCGAGCCGCCGAAAGTCCACTATGGGGCTCTTGCGTTGCCCAGGGGGCGCTGCAAAAATGGTGCTAAAAAGCGCCCTCAATCCGAAACTGGGTAGTACCAAGCTCGGTCGTCTGCTTCGGGAAGCACGTTTACAATATGGACCCGCCACTTTCGGTTGTGTTGTACCACGGCTTGCAGCGAATATCGGGCGCCGAAGATTTTTCCATGGGTGGCATGCTGCGTAAAGGCAAGAAATTATGCAACGCCGAATACGTGTACGCCATTCAAGAATTAAGCGGCGTAGTTTTAGCGCGATGGCAATCGCAAGTGAAGCGAGTCACGCACGTGCGAAGTTGAACTTCAGGTAAGGGTTGCACGCTGCTAGATTCAGGCGCACAAACGTGAGGAAATGCTTTCTATAAATGAATTCAGAGCAGCGATAAGTGGACATATGTACGGAACTGCTCGAGCGCACGACGGTACGCGCCGCGACGGCAGCGGTCTTTCAGCATGCCTCGGTGTACGAACTGCTCGAGCGCACGATCGTACGCGCCGCGACGGCAGCGGTTTTTCGACATGCCGCGAAACGGCGAGTCTCCTGCAATCTTTGTTGACTGCATGCCGCTAGACAAGTAGTTATGACTGCGCTGTAGTAGCGGCCATCTGTCCAGCAATTGATAAATAAGCTCGCAGTAACGTACGTACGTGCCAATCGCGCTGCAGCGCGCGCTCGTGCACTGCTCGCTTGATGTAGCTTTTAATGACAGCGCTCGAACATAGATGTGCTGTAATCGATACTACCTTGCTGTGCTGCCTAAACGTGCTGGCTTGAGGTCAAGGATGAGCACATTCAACTCTAACCTGTGCTGCTCGTAGTGGGGTAGTGAATTATCACCGAATCAGCCCGACCATTTGTGGTCATTTGCACACACCTGGTCACTTCACCACTTCGCACCGGTCGAATTGTTAATTGTCGCTGTGGCCGGGTCTCGAATCGTGAATCACCAGCCATGCCTGCTGCTATGTCGGTCTTCCATTTCGCTTACCCAGCTCGACGAACTGCAGTTAACCAGCGCGCCCGACGCTCCGCAGCGCGAGGCCTTGAAGGAAAATGGTAGAATCAGATGTTGGGATTCAGGCATTCTTGTTCATGGCAGCCCACGACGCAGCAGTAACGACGGAGACGCTATTTCGAGGGTGAGCTAGGTCTCTCCGGATCGGCGTCGCCGATGTCTTCTGCTTCCAGCATTACGTCCCACGGCACACGGAGAGTCCGTTTTCGTAAAACTATAGGCTGCGGCCAGCTCGCAGCCTGGTCGCCATGGTCTGTGAGAAGTGGCGAGCCTTTTCGCATTCGAAACAGGGCAGAAAAAAGTGCGAATCGACGCAAAACGCGGGCTAGAAACGTACTTCGCCAAAGCCAGGGCTCAATACTATCCAAGCTGGTACTACCCAGATGACGTTTTTCGCCGCCACCAGGCGCCGCTACTATACCTCAAACTCCAGCGCAAGACGCCCATGGCTGGGTTGCGGTCATCTTGCAATTCTGCTTGAATTGCATCTCGGTCCAGTCGAAGATCGACGCCGCGAATTACACCGCGGCCCGAGCTATCGTCTGGAGCACAGCAGACGGAGACCTCATGCTCCTTGTTGTCGATGGTGATCGCTTTGAGTCGTAGGACCTGTTCAGCTCTTTGGACGTCTGGGGTGCAGTACGCGAAGGTGTTCTGAATCAGGTTAGCTTGTATTAGGTCTTGGTGACGCACGGCGTCCCTGGTGAAGCGAGCAGCCATGCAGATCGCTTCCAGTAGTTGGTAGGTCGAGATCTTGGAGAGTAGCAGTCCGCCGCGTGGGCGCACTATCAGCTTGAGGGCGTTGCTGGGTAAGCGAGGCTGGTTCGAAGCTACAGATTTCTTGGCTAGTAAGCGTCCTCGCTGCCGAGGCGTTGGTTCAGATGCCTTCTTCCTCGCAGGTGCACCCGAGGCCTGGCCTTTGTTGTTTTGCGGCGGTTGATCCGGTCCCGCTTTGTCTCCGAGTAAATCGGGTACGGCTTGCCCTGGTGTTGTTCGCGCTACCCGTAGCTTGTTAACTTTAGTCAACCAATCACTGGCTGCTAATTCCTCCCGAGAAATTGGGATGCCCTCTATTGCGACCTTCATGGTGAACTACGGCGTGCGGACTCGGCCGACGACGCGGCGCAGCTGGAGAACGCACAGCTGCGTCGCGGAGCTCCGTACTCTTCGGCCCGACGCGGTAGGCCTAGCGAAGCATCCGGCGTCGTCGCAGGAGAATGTTGGCCTTAAAAAGGTCACTGGTCGTCACACGTACTTCTGGTTGGTGTCTCTAGAATCCTCTCGTCGTTAGGAAGCAGGCGACATCGATGAACGTACGCTAGGATCTCACTGTCCAGGGTGAAGCCAAGAAATCGGCGCAGCCCATCAGAATTGCGTCCGTCGAACGCGTTGCGGGGCGCGTCTCCGTGTCGAATGTGAAGGGGGAGAGCATTGCTATGCGGGTTATATTGCCGCACCATTCTATCACTAATGTTGCTCATAGCTTGTCTTACATTCTTGACAAAGCTATTCTTCGGAATTTTGAGAATGACAACCCACAAGCAAATGTCATGAAACAAAACAACCACAGCGCATGCCTTTATGGTAAATCTTCTCAGACTGAAATATTAAAAGTGCGAAACAATAACGGGAACCTGAAAATGATGTAAATTAATTGGCGCGGCTGTGCACTATCTCCGGAATCGGCCCGCTCAAGAGGCCGCGTTTCTACCAGAAAGCTCGCCTTCGTGCATACCCTATTGCAAAAACCAGCGTCTTCCAGTGCCTTCCAGTGTGAAACCAGCGCGTTTTTTGACACTGGGTAGCACTGGGGACGCTGGCGCACGCTGGGAGTCACTGGGAGTCACTGCGACACTGGTGAGATCGCTGGAGAAGTGCTGGGTCACACTGGGCTAGACGCTGGTTTCACTGCTATGACGCTGGGGCGCACTGGTGTGCGCTGTACACGCGCTGGAGTTCGCTGGCTCGTACTGGGGACTGCGCTGGTTTCGTTTGTGCCGCACTGCCGGAGTATAGGCGCTGTTGAATATTAAATGCTTGATACAATTTTATGATCATCTCTCCTGTCAAAAAACAGACTCCTGTCCTAAATATGGCGCTATAAGTTGGGATCATAAATGTCTATTTCGTGTCGGCGGTGCTGCAGCTTGGAATAAAGGTGTGTGATGCTAGCCCATGCATATATGCTACACTTGAGATCACTTTCGCTTTGTACATTTTCCTTTTGACTGTGCAGATAGGTGTATTCGTGAACGAAATTACGCAAACGCAGATAACGCCTCGTTTTCTAGTAGTTTGTATGCAATCAATGACTGCGAGTGGTCGCAGTGTTGTACAGTCGACAAGAAACCGAGCAGCCGTTCAGCCGCGTTCGAACGGACCTCAGAAAGCCTGCCGCTGATTGATATTATCGCACCGACAACAAAGCTGCGATGATTCGTGCGCTTCCACTTTCCCTGCTGTACTAAAAATAGTAGTTAAAAGGTTCTGAATCTCAAGTACAAACATTTTTGCATCCGCCCGGTAACCACACTGAGATCGTTCGCTTTAACCGAAGGTTAAGCCTACCGTACCAGCCGAGTTCGTCTACACTCTATCGGCCCGTCTGGGCTGAGGAATCAACAAGTCTAACGAGGATAAATCACTGTGTAGTTCACCTTTCCCATCGGTGTTTTTAAACAGACCATTCTTTAGTGTGTACAGTGTCAGCATAACAAGCGATGAGCGCCGATATGACGTTATAAACATACCTATATGTGCTGTCGCCGAAGGCTGTCAGCCGCGTTAACCGACCGTTTCTCTTACGGAGATATGTGCCTAAACATACGTGTCGATTGAAAAGCATTGTCGAGCTATGGAAATGTTGCATTACCGTTGCGCGAAGAATAAGAAACGGCTGTAAAAATTGGCCTTAACGGCCCGTACAACATTCCGGGTCGGCGGTTCTTTAAGGCTTTTTTCGTTGTTAATATACCAATCGCAAAAGCAAATCGGTGTTGCAGCACTTCCAGGCATACTATGCAATACGGACAACAACTTTTTCGTTCTGATAGAGGCGTAAGTTTTAGTTGAAGGCGATATCGCATCTACCATGTCTGTGCGAGACGTCTGCTCAAAGCTACAAATGTGTCTGCGCGTTGACATGGCAAAATATGACGAGGTAACCGTGGATTGGCGTAGTGGTAAGACACTGGGCTTGGGATCTGTAGGTCCGAGGTTCGAATCCTAGCGAGCTCTTTTTTCTTTCACTTTTTTTCTTCTTTTTTTATTGCATTACAACGTTCTCTGTTTCTTTCTGTACTCGAAAAAATATATAAGGTAGCCAGGCACCACGTATTTCTCGCTCTAGAGCTGCATTTCGCACCAGTACCCCGCGCCCAGCGCCTCCCACTATGCCGCGCCTTGCCAGCGTCCCAGTATCCAGCGCGCGACACTGGGCCCATAATCAGGCATGGCACTGGGCACTGGATACTGGGTTTTGCAATAGGGTAGCGTTCGGCGCCAGCGTTTCCCGGTAACCATTATGGTTGCATAAGCTGCAGCCGGTTGTCGGGAAGCGTAAGAAGCAGTCAGGGATCTTTGAATGCTATCGCGTTCCATTCTAGAAAAAAAATTATGGGGTTTCACGTGCCAAAACCAGATCTGATTATGAGGCACGCCATAGTGGGTGACTCGGGAAATTTGGACCACCTGGGGTTCTTTAACGTGCACCTAAATCTAAATACGTGGGTATTTTCGCATTTCGCCCCCAACGAAATGCGGCCGCCGTGGTCGGGATTCGATCCCGCGACCTCGTGTCGCCGTGAGGTTCCGTATAAAGTCCAACGGCGATAAAACCGTAGCCGCACGCTGTGTGTGCAAGTGAAAGTGTGCGAAGGTGAGCCGCCAACCACAGCTTAATCTCGCGCACGCGAGAGAGGAAGGCGGTGGGAAGCGCGCGGACTTCGTTCACTCGTGGTGCACAGGGAGGAGGCGACGGAGACGGTAGGTGTGTGCGTGTGTGGTTGGGGCGTTCTGCGTTTGCGGCTGCTGCTGACGGAGCTGCCACGCGGGCACCGTATCTTGAAAGCGATCTGCTATGTGGCCGAAGTGTGCGCCCGCGGGGCCTCATCTTCAGAGCGATCTGCGATGGGTGCGAAGTGCATGCGCCGAGTGCCGGTAGCTTAGTATACGCTGTGCTTTCGACGTTCGCGTTGAAGCGAGACGAGAGACAGCGCGAAGGTCAATTTGCCCGCTGCTGCTGGCGCGCTTTCCACCGTTTTGACGAGTTTCCGCGGTCATCGAGCGAGATGTGTTCATGTTTGCCTGTACGCGCGTGACACCGTGCTTGTTTATTTGGTTAGTAAGCGAACATTTACGACTTTATACGGCTGATAAAACTACTATCCTTACTTCGGATAGCTGGCTACTAATTTGCTATCGCAATCGATGCTTCGCCTTTCGGGAGAAACTGCGACTTTTTTGTATAGAAAATTTGTCGCAGTTTCACCCGAAAGGCGAAGCATCAATTGCGACAGCAATTAAATTAGTAGAGAGCTTTACGGAGTAAGGATAGTACTTTTATCAGCTGTATAAATTTGGACATGCAGCAGCACCAGCAACGCGCAGAACTGTTGTCGACGCCATGGGCGTTTTGCCCGCGTTCACACCGATCGCGCGCGGCGTTGGTGACTGTTGCCGGTGCCTCTGGGGGCGGCTCGGAAGTTTTCGACGAGATCAGAACGGGACACTCGTCGAGCAGCGTCGGAAGTCCTTCTCGCCTCGCAACGTTTTTATATAAATACGCATTTGGTGCCGCAGCTAAACGTCGCCTCCTCTCCCTCCCTCCCGTCCCCTCACGTCCTTTCGCGCGACGGAAGTCGCGTTTGCTCTCTGTATATGGTGATTGTAAAGGAAGAGATGCTTAATTCTGCAGCCCTTCAGGGAGCACGGCGCAGAACGCGCGTTTGCTCTCCGACGTGCGTTCGCTCCCCGTGAAAGCGCGCGTCCCTCACGCCCTTTCACTCGCACATACAGCGTCCGGAGCGCGGCGACGATTTCATCGCCGTTGACGTCATACGGAACCTCACGACGACGGCGACGACGATGGCAGAAATACGCTTTGGAGTGTCCATATAATTGCGATCGCAATAATAGTAGTAGTGGTTTATTGAGTAAAATGACGCTTATTTCTGCTGCCCTATATAAAAACGCATTTGGTGCCGCAGTTAAACGTCGCCTCCGCTCCCTCCCTCCTGTCCCCCCACGGCCTTTCGCGCGACAGAAGAAGTCGCGTTTGCTCTACGCTGTGTGCTCGCTCCCCGTGAAAGCGCGCGCCCCTCGCGCGCTTTCACTCGCACATACGGCATACGGCGCGCGGCGATGATTTCATCGCCGGTAGACTTCATACGGAACCGCACGGCGATGGCGACGGCAGAAATCCGCTTGGAGTGTCCATATAATTGTTATCACAATAAAAATGGGAGTTGTTTAAACAAAGGGTAAAACTGAATGCAATAGAAAGAGGTGGACACATGAAGTATTAAGCTCAGAAACGAGAACAGGGCCTGCGGAAGTAGCTGGAAGACTTGGTGCGAATCGAAACAGCTAATCTGGGTTTTGTGCCGCAAGAACTCCAGGACGTAAAAAGAAAACTATAAAGCTTAGAGGAAGATAAATACAGAAGTGCGATTATACGTGTACGAGCTGAAAACTATCTCGTGGGTGAAGCGCCAACAAAGCGAGCTTTGTCAGATGAAAGGCGTGCGCTCGAAGAAACGAAATATTGGAAAATAAATATAATGGTAAGATGTCGAGAGAACAGAAAGCTATCATCACGGTATCTGAAAGTCACTATCGAGAGCTGTTTGTTGCCGTGAGCCGAAAGAGCCGGGCTACGAGGATTAGTTCTTGGCAGAGATTATGACGCTAGACGAAGAGGAGACAATTTTATTAGAAAGGAATATTAGTATGGGAGAAATTGAGAGGGCTATTGAGGAACTAAGCTTGGGCAAAACTCCTGGCTCGGATGGGATTACAGAGGCATTTTACAAGGCGTTGAAGACGGATATGGCGACAGCATGGCATGAGGTATTTGCAGAGGCGCTCGAGCGGGGGACTTCACCTCCATCGTTCGATCGTGCACACAGTACTAATGCGTACCAAAAGGCAAAGATGGTAATATATTACGTAAAGTAACAGGATACAGGCCGATTATACGTTGACAAACGTTGATTACAAGGTTTTAATGAAAGTTCTTGCAGCAAGGCTGCAGGGACGGAAGTTAGTTGGGTCGCATCAGACATGCGGCATTATAGGGGAAGCAGAATATTAACAAATATTCATATGTAGCTAGAAGCATTTTAGAATATTGTGGTAGCGCTCTCCTCAAAGTAGTTAGGCTCCAAACAGATAGAGCGGAGGCTTTTCACTTGGTACCACATAGTGTTCTCTTTTTGTTACTTAACTATAGGACTTGGTTCCGTCATTTGTAAAGGCATCAAAATGGCATATCAAAGCTCGTGTACCAATTTCATTGTAAATGGTGAACTTTCACAACGCATACAAGTACTTTCTTCCGTTCGACAGGGTTGTCCATTAAGTCCTTTACTTTTTGCTTTATTTTTGGAGCCGCTCTGTAGAAAAATAGTTAATAGTACGGAAATCAGGGGGTTTAAGATACAAGCGTGTGAAGTGCGTGTTCTAGCTTATGCCGGTGACGTTACCCTATTTGCTGTAGATAGGGAGAGTGTTAGCTCATTATTGAGGAAACTGAAAGGTTTTGCCAAAAAGCGGCAGTCAAATTAATAGACAAAAGAGTATTGGCGTGCGGCATAGCCATTGGAATGCCACGCCCGGTGTTTTTGAAAATATACAGCGCCTCACGACACCTAGCACCTAGCAATTTCACCGCATCTTTGCCACGTTTATCTGGTTTATCTGGTGAACGCTAAAACATTTTTTCTCGTGGAAGCGAACATCAAGGACAAATTTGTTTTGTCGAGTGAAGAAAGGTGGTCTGTCGTTGTGTCACTTGTTTCTTCAGCAACTTGTATCACGTTTCATATTGATAAGAGACGAAAGGACCCCCCCCCCCCCTTTTTTTTTTTTTTCATACCATGCTAATAGTTGCTATGCCTGATTTTGTTTTGTTTTGTCAGCCATTGGACCTCGTTACACATTGCCACGGTTTTTGCGCGAACTTGTGACGTCATATATCGGTTCCTCGGGGCAAGATTTTCGCTTGAGTACTTTCCCAATGTAAAAAGAATGCGTCTTATGAAGTATCTTATTGAGAGTGTGTTCCCTGTACCATTGTTTTAAGAAGGGCGTGGGCAAGACGCACTCAAAAGGGTTAAAATATGTAGATACCGGCGAACGCTAAAATATTTTTCTTCAAGCTTCACACGGGAATCTTGCCTGTTAAAACGTGGTTAGAAGAAAGAGGGAGTTATGTGCCATGGGGAAGCAGATGATTTCTGTGCAACAAAGGTGAAATTATTGAACATGTTTTCTTTGATTGTAATAATGCCATATTCTTCTGGGATATATTACAAAGGACTTTAAATATATACCTACCCTTCAACCCCCATGACATTCGTTTTTTACCGTCTGAACGTGATTTTCAACAAATGGACGTCATCTTTTTACTCGGACTGCATGCAGTATGGCGTAGTTTGTTGGTATGTGGACACTGTGATGTTAAAGGCCGATCTGTGCATGAATACTTTGTGAAAATGGTTGTGAAATTACGCGATGTGTATAAGACGATTGACTGCGATGGAGATGTGATGTCAATGTTGGATACTTTAACACAGATAAAACGAGTGTGACCTGTGATCACAAACACCTATTTAGGCTTGTAGCCAAACTGGAAATAAAGCAAAAAAAAAAAAAAGCGCCCGTGCGTAATGGTTTCATTTTCGGCCTTCTGTTGGCTGTTGTCGCAGCAGCATCGATCGATACAAATCATGTTGTTTTTTTAAGCTTGGCGAATATAAATACATTTTGTACCAAACTTTCATTCGGAACAGTCTTAATATGCATGCGAAGCGTGGCTTTCATTGGTGCTTTGGATTTCGGGGTGCTATCTTGGCGGGCACACGGAGCGCCCGAAGAGGGTACACACAATATCTTATTATTTTTACTATCGCACCCGCTTTAGTGCAGGCGTACTTAATCTCGACCTGTGCAGGGAGTGCGGGTTTGATGACGGCTCGGCTGACGACAAATCCACGACGAGCGAACGCTGGCGATTTGCATGCACGCGCCAAGAACAGGGTGTCTCGGCCGTTCGTTCCGCCAGTTTCCGCAGTCTCCTGGTTCTGGTCTATGCAAATGTTTCTTGTGCTCGCAAGGCGCTCGAGTCACTCGAAACTCCAGAATGACTTATTAGTTGGTGTTTGCTTAACGACGTTGCTTCTCTAGTACGTGTATGATTGAACACTCACCTTTTGAATCGACTGCAGGTGCACACGAAGCAGGACCTGGCTTTCACATACGCTAATGCACAGCTTGCGTGAAACAGAGCGCTGATCGAACTGTGAACACGGCTGAACCGAGCAGCGAAACTCCCTGCGGAAAGTGGCCAGCGTATCGACAGCTGTCAAACAATTTTGCAAAGTCCGGGTGGTGCGACTTTCACGAAGGGGCGCTTTCAGATTAGCACCCCCCGAGCGATAGTGAAGGGAAGGCGGGTGAGGTCGCGTGTTTGGTAGACACGCAGCTTACAACGTCTCGGAGGAGGTCATCAGCTTGAAGCATGACATCTTCAAATCGCGAAGCGCAAACAGAGGGAAGAACTCGAACGCAAACAAAATACAAACGCCACAAGACGACTGAGTGCTCTCTCTTTTTTTTTCGACGTCCATCGCACTTCTTTGCGTGCGCTTAGTGAGTATGACTTGAATATGGAACGCGGTGGCCCGAAGAACTAAGCATTGTCGATCTGCGGGGTTAGGTGCCAAACAGTTAGCCGAAATGGCATTACAAGCCAACTAAATGGTTACACGTTGGCACAGTCCCTCTCTTTGTACAAAAGTCTTAACACAACCCCCCTCATCTTATCTGCTGTGCTCTCTCCTAACCCCACCCTCTAATGCTGACCGCCGTTCAGATGTCAGCAGATTGAGCTAGACAGATTGCGCTTGTTTCTATTCCCTCCTTTCTTCAACAAATGAATAAATAAACAACCACTTACCATGGTAACGAATGAAACACAGAGCCGACGACACTATTGAAGTGTGCAAATATCCAATGGTTCTTATACTCGTCGAGTACTTCTCGGCTTCTATTTCAAGTCTTTGATTGAAGGATACATGGCATCCGATAATGGCTGCATGAATACGGAAAAGGGTGTGAACCCGCCATCCCCCGGCCCATTCTGGTGTCCGTATTTGAGGCAACCAAGAACTGTGGTGACTATCTTTTGCCTCTTTAAGCTGCCCAGTTGAACAGGTCTTTTTTTTTTATGTTTTTTTTTTTAAGCGAGTAGCTTTATTTGGCGGTAGGTGATGGCGCCGTTGGTGGCCGAAGGTTGGACTTTGATCACCGATACAACGACGTTTCGAGGTGTGTTCGTCCCCAGCGCAAACTTCTATTAAGCGTCAAACACGCGCTGTATGGATCGGATGACGGATTGTAACGTGTGTTCAGCGCTATATATAGTTCATCGAGACTCACCTGCTGTTTGTCTATGCTAGATGTGCTGGTTAACGGGTCTGTTAGCAACGGAATTACCCAATTAAGCAACGAACGCTACCTGAATATTCTCACTACTTCTTTTACTAGAACAAATGTAGACCGTCAAGGGCATCATTCCTTTGAGAAATCTTTCTAGAGGCGTTCGGCTATTCGCTTATATTGACAATTATCGCCAGTGATTGGCGCACATTTTTTCTTTCTTTCTTCTTTTTTGTACACTTCTTCTGTCTTTCACTCACGCAGCACCGCGTGAGTTGAAGAAAAAAAAAGAAAGAAAAGGAATCAGTTTTCATTTTATCTTATAATTTATGCGTGTCTGTTTCTTTTCATACTTTTCGAAGAGGAATGCTCGGTATTAGATTTCATATTCTAATCTCATATTTTCTTAACATTCTTCAACGTGTCTTGAATCGATCAATCATCCCACTGGATGGCCCTCCCCTCCTCTCATTTTTCTCATTTTCACCTCTCAAACATTTTAGCAACCCGCTCGCCCCACCGTTGATAGCAATGTCTGGTAGACGTAGTAATTGATTGATTGATTCTGGGGTTTAACGTGCCAAAACCAGTTCTGATTATGAGGCACGCCGTAGTGGAGGGCTCCGGATTAATTTTGACCACCTGGGGTTCTTTAACGTGCACTACAACGCAAGCACACGGGCGTTTTTGCATTTCGCCTCCATCGAAATGCGGCCGCCGCGGCCGGGATTCGATCCCGCGATCTCGTGCTGGTAGACGTAGTAGACAGGGCCATGTCTACACCGTATTCGTCGAAGCGGAGGTATTTCCTACTTCACCGTAAACGGATAACGTCACCACTCCAAAGTGCGTGCCGCCTAGTCCGCGCTTGCAGGCATCCTTTGAACACGTCCATCGACTAGCACTGCCTTTGCACAACGAAGGCACGTTAGACACACAGGTTTACAACCGTAATTTTACACCCTACCTTACCAACCTAGTTTACAACCGAAAGCTTATATTGGACAGATCGGCAGGTGCCTCAATATCAAACTAAAAGCACATAAACATTCACTTAACAACCATAATGCTTCACATCTAGCGTCGCATTGTTTTCATTGCGGTTGTAAACCTTTGTTTGAGTACACAAAAGACCTTTCAAGACAAAAATGCCAAACTACACGCGAAATAAATGAGGCATTTCACATTAAAAGATTAGGAGAGTCTTCCGTTAGCCAGACATCATTGTCACTGTTAGACAGCGAATTTGAATATCTTCTCAGTACGTGTGTCCATCCCAAGTAGTGACTTTGCTTGTTTAGTTTTTATGTCTCCCCTACTCCTACTTTCTGATATGTGTATCTGTTAACTGATAATCTTTAGACCATGTGAAGTTTCTTTGCTACGATCTTTGCAATCACACACACACACACACACACACACACACACACGCACACACACACTTTCTGATATGTGTATCTGTTAACTGATAATCTTTAGACCATGTGAAGTTTCTTTGCTACGATCTTTGCAATCACACACACACACACACACACACACACACACACACACACACACACACACACACACACACACACACACACACGTATATATATATATATATATATATATATACGTGTGTGTGTGTGTGTGTGTGATTGCAAAGATCGTAGTCTTAATATGCAGTCTGTCATATATATATATATATATATATATATATATATATATATATATATATACAGGGTGTTTCAGCGAACACTTTCAAAATCCTTAAAGGTTGCCTGTGGCAGATAGCACGATTCTAGTTCATGAGCTGGTCTACTCGAAGAGGGGGACATTACTTGCACAAGAAATTGCACCGCATAATTTAATAATTAACAGAAGTTCACTAATTAAGATTTTAACTAATTGCCTGATGGCCCATATTGCAATTTACAAATTGTAGCCGTGGAGGTCGCAAGGCGTATCCACTTGGAACGAATTCTCGGGATGACACCAGTTTCGAGATATTAATTCCCGAACTTTGAGGAGAAATGCATTGGCGTTAAAGTTAGGTTCTTAACAAAACGTCGCTTTATGCATTGAAGCACAAAATTAACTGGAACGACAATGCATTTCTCCAAGCTTCTCACCCTGTAGTGACCCACTGCCGTTGAACATATCTCTGTGGCTATCTGTTAACTATCTGCGCTAATGCTAACTAAACTATGTCGTCTGCATAAATTAAGCGTTGTAGTCGTTGCTCTACCAATATTCCATTCTGCTTGTGCGAGATAATAAACCCTGTACCGCTCTTTAATTCTCTTTTACTGTAGCCGATAAAACGAAGCAGTGACAGTGAACAGCTCTATTACATCGCTTTGTTAACATCTACTGTCCGCTCGACACTTAAGCCCTTGCCACGGAATGTGAACTTTATTCTCACTGTATATTTCATTTAGCAGTTTAATAATGACTTAGTTCGCACCTTCATCTGCCAGTGTCTCACTAAAGCTTTGTATGATATTGTCGCATACACCAGCTATCTGGCGCAGACCTTAGAAACGTGCGTAATATCGGTGGATTCTTGCTCTGCGCACGAGCTCGTGCACATGGATTTGGATTCCATCGCTGCGGCAATGTCATGTCAAGTACTCTTGACATGTGTTTTCGTCGTATGCTAAAGAACGCACTATGGCCGCACTTAACCTGGTATGCCCTAATTATCCAGTGCGGCATTCTTCATAGCACATGTGCGCCTCTGAAAAGTCAGTCAAAACATCGCCGTGTGTGCAATGTCTAAATGCCAGTTTATTGGTCTCGCTCCTGGCGACTACACTTGTGCCAGAACACCAGCATATCACAAACTTTCGTGAAAATAAACAAACAAGGTAACGACGCCGGCCGCCTTGGAGTTGCACTTCACACTCGCACGTTGAACACTTTCTCCAAGAACTCCTGCGGTCTGGCAGGGCTGACGCTAACGACCCTGACGACGGGATCCCTGTTGGAGGTGCCAGTGGCAAAGTTCACCTGCAGAAATAAGCACGCGACGTGTTCATTTTGATTGAACATGGCAGGGGCGTACCAACTATTTCTCGAGAGGGGGGGGGGGCAAACCGCAAACGAATTGACCTCTCTCTCTCTCTCTCTCTCTCTCTATATATATATATATATATATATATATATATATATATATATATATATATAGCACTAAATTTTTATGCTGGTAAGATACTCAGACTGCAACGCTATGTAGGCTATATCTCTGGACGGAGATTCTATATAGACGATTTCGCTCGCGCGATAACAGCAGCGATAGTGCGCTCCCCAGAAACTTCCGGTCACGGGCCTTATCAGTCTACTGTGCCGGATCAGAAAGCGCACTCCTGCTAATCACCGCCATTGCCTTTCTTGCTCGCTATATTTAGCGGACTACGCCATTGAGCCAAACCGGAAGCCGTCCAGGGCGCATGTTTGTAAACAGCGATATAGTTCCAGTATTTGATAATCCGACGATATTATGCCGTAAGGCACACCAATCGTTGGACTCGATCGGTTGATTATAATACTTTATCCGAACCTTCCCTTCGCTCGCAGGTTAAACATAGCAAGCTGATTGTGTTTTCAAATACGGATATAGCGGTCCCAAAAAACTGGGCATGATATGATGCAAGTAGCGCAAGCTGACATTTGTTAGAACGGGAACTGCCCAGAGCGGGGCCTTCTCCGCGCGAGCGTATATGGCGAATTCCGCGCGTCGTCCGCTACAGCTTGTCCCGAGGAGGCATAAAAGACAATTCAAAAAGAAGCATTGCTCTGCATTCTGTACCATATACCTTGAATTGGACCTTGAATCTCTCGAGCAAGAAGTTCCACTTGAGCGAGGTGAGGTCGTTTTCGGAGAGGCCCTTGAACTCCTCCACCTTCACAGCACACAACGTGAAAAGGGAAAAGAAACATGAAAATTTATGTCTGCCTGATGTAGCAAGACTGAATAAGCGCGACGTCACGCTTATAGATGTATGAACTGCGCATCACCCACTGCGGCACTGTACTTTGTATTCTCAGTCTTACAATAATAAAGTCCTGACCTCGACTCGCACACACCTAATTCACCCAATCAGGACAATAATAATGCTGGCGAAGATGGCTGGCTGCATGTCAGCACGTTTCGCAGTGTGAAAGTTGCTATTCTTTTGCGTGTGTAGCTTGCCATGCGGCATAGATGTGTAATTAAATAAAAGCGCGGAAGCCCTTCTCGTGCAGAAGTATAGTGGCTTGGCGAACTTATCGTCCATAAGCCAGGGACACCGCTCACAGAGGGCAACTCGACGAAACCATCCTTCTGGTTGGGGCTTACCACTGAATTTTATACTTAATAGCGCATGAAAAGGGACAAGGCACGGATAGACGACGCGGACACAGCGCTATTTAGTTATAAGACATGGAATACCAACTCGCCCAATCTTACGCTCTTTCAAGTTACCACTGAAGGCGTGGCTTATCGGCAGTAGCGAATTTCAAAAACGCGTGCTTCTGGATAGCTCAACTAAGAATGCCTACATACGTGCATGTCGGAAGCATTGCATCGCCCTGAGGGAGATCGCGCGTTTTACGCGTTGTTCTGTCCGACGTACATGATTCACGAAGGTAGCTCGTTAGAAGAAATGGCCGGCGCTTTCGCGTATCACCATCAGCAGAGGTCGTTAATTATACTATAAATGTTCTAGAGAATGTACGAACCGCTCTGTGAGCCCTCGCCCTAGTCAGACTCGAACAGACCGACCTCACCACGCTGAGCGATCAGCGCCATGATGACATTAGCCGTCGCCGGTTTCCTGCTTTACCTGGGTTCAACGCAACGTTGATGGGAATGCCGAGGGCAATGCAATTGGAGGATTTTTCCCGTGAATTTTGGGAGTAATTATTTTAGGCGTAATCTTTTTGTAAGCCTTCTGATCTCGAGCGCTAGCAGTGCTCGTTCATGGTACAAACATTCTTATACTTTACTATTACTACCAGCACGCCTTGCCGGTGGAGTAGTGAAACTGCCGTGAAATCGGTATTCTCACCGTGATTCCGAGAAGTCCCTCAGCCGTGCGTCCGCTCAGGCGTGACCGTTCCACTGATCCCGTGTGGTCCGTCCACATGACTGGGATGTCCAGTTCTTCCGAGAACTGCGGTTCCGTCTGGCCCATAGCCACGGGACATGTCCCGTTCGTGCACAGGGGTTCGCCGGGTCTCAGCCGGAAGTTACAGTGACCACTGCGAACGGGATTTTTCCTATTAATTTTTTTCTTCGTGAACCATTAAATATTGTCTTTCGGTCGGCACGGTCTCGTACTTACAAGACCGTCAGCAGCAGTAATCTTGAGTTACGTACATTTTAGTGTTCGTTTATACCAACGCAATGCTTCAAGGCAAAGAGCAAACAAAGCGAGGGCTGCATATTCACAGCAGTTTACTGACGCCATGAACCAAGCATGTGTCGTCTGCAGCACAGTGGCACTGAAGAAGCCGCTTGTACACGCTCGACGTGACATACAAACGAAGCTTCGCAGTAGATAACGTGCCAGGTTGACAATACCGAGAAATCCTTTCGGCGGTTTGACTCTGAGTGAGTGATTGAGTGAGTAGAGGTTGTGGATAGGAAAAGATGCATATTTCTGCAGCCCTTGTAGGGAGCACGACTCAGCAGTGAGTGAGTGAGTGAGTGAGTGAGTGAGTGAGTGAGTGAGTGAGTGAGTGAGTGAGTGAGTGAGTGAGTGAGTGAGTGAGTGAGTGAGTGAGTGAGTGAGTGAGTGAGTGAGTGAGTGAGTGAGTGAGTGAGTGAGTGAGTGAGTGAGTGAGTGAGTGAGTGAGTGAGTGAGTGAGTGAGTGAGTGAGTGAGTGAGTGAGTGAGTGAGTGAGTGAGTGAGTGTAAAAACGTTATCGAAAATAAATAAAAGAAGGCACGATGGCACGAGCGGGCTTGGTCGTCCGCAAGCCATGCCTCATGACCCGTTTCGGCTATTCGCATAATTGGATAGTCATCGTACATTAAGACTTAGAGATTGACGCCAACCAAATAAGGGAATTTATTAGCCCGACGTTTCGGAGCCAATTCGGCTCCTTCTTCAGGGGGTATTCTTCGGAGGTGGCGGTGTGCCGCTTTTAAAAGGTCCATCGTAAGAAAGGAGAGGAAGGGGGAGAGAGCGTGAGGTGGGGAGACTCGCGGGAATGCCGTTGACGAGGGGCGAGATGTTTTGGTGTTGCTGACCTAGAGCGAGGGGTCCTTTCTTCCCTTCGTCGCGTCTGCAAGGCCATGAACATACAAAGAAGGGAGGATGCCCTTCACGCGGTTTATATTACCCGCCGTGTTCTGAATGTGCCATGACTTTTCGCCAGTTTGTCTCTGTTTGAAGGATTTGGGTTTCTTGGAAAGAAATCTTGTGGTCGGCGTCTTCGGAATGCCCCTCGTCAACGGCATTCCCGCAAGTAAAAGGCCTCCAGCATCGGTCAACCCAGCCGACCAGCAACGCACCCCCCCCCCCCCCCCCTACCACCTTTTTCGTCTGTCAAGAGCAGGTGCCCTGTCAAGTGTCTCCCCACCTGTTTAGCTTCATCGTAGATTAGTTCTGCCCAAAGTTTTAATGGGATTAGCATGCTTAGGATACTTCACGGACTTTCCGGCGGCATATATGGCTGGCTGTTCTCTATCTAAACCGTTTGCTTGTCAGCTTATTTACGGTTTCTGCGATATTCTACGCACGCCGGACTTGCAGGCCACTTTATGCCCATTTACACAGCGCCGCTACGGATCTTGGGAATGCGCGCGCACCTGAGCAAAGGAACAGATTCTCCGACAGTGGCTACGTGTGGTGTTGCTGCACAGAGTGCATCCATTGAACTCTTGAGGGATGCTGCATTTGCGACGATACACTCAGGGGGTAAGGAGGCATACACGCAACATCACTGACCACCGTGATGCCACCAGGCGTGCGCCAGGTCCGTCAAGGTCGAACTGGTTCAGGAAGGCGAACAAGACGCCGCTGAAGGGTGTCATGTTGCCGCTCTGCGCCCTGGAGGTCACTTCGCGGTTCACCTGGCTGGCCGTGTACACCGTCGTGTCCACTGCGAAGGTCATACCGCAGAGTAACTTAACTCTAATTGCACCTCTTGGACCTTGTTGTATCTTAATAATCGTCATTCTTTAACGCTGCGCGCTCGCTACAACTCCAGGTCTCGAACGGCAAGCGCGTTATAAGCGTGACCGAGCATTATTAACGAGAAAGATATTTCAAGAAAGGAAACGCAAGCAAGGATTATTGTTTGGGGACAAGATACGCCCCAAAAAGCGTAATGATGTTTTTTTTTTTTTTTCTTTTTTAAGTGGTGTTGTTGTAGAAGTTGGTTGATATTTGGTGAAGCCATGCAGTTTTTGTAACCCATGCAAACAAACACAAAGAACATAGGACCGAGCACGAATGGTGCGTGGTAGTGCACCTTAGCACCCGCGGTGTCCAGTCCTCTGTTATTTGTGTTTATTTTATTTGCGCTACAATTACTTCAACATGGGTCAGAGTTCTTTAAGAAATCCCGTAAGCGTACACTGTGAACACCGGCGCTGGTGAGGCATCTTGTGACAATAAGTTCGATCGTGAAAGTCCAAATAAGGCAAAACATGCTGGAAGATGGCGACTTGAAGCGATCGATTGAATTCCACTTGAGTTAAGCAAGGGCATAGGTATATAGCAATTTAGCAAAGACCGTCTTTCGGCACCAACAAAACTGGCGTTGGCGCCGCCTATCAAATTAACACCCGCGGATTGCACCACGACGTTCGAATCGGCGTTTACTTGAAACTTGTTTTGTCATGGCTATTTTTTTTTTTTTTTTTAGGGCCGGGAATCACAATGTTCCAAGCACTGTCCAACAAGGGAGAAAACGAGATGACTATAACAGATAACAAAATTTACAGCCAAAAATTAACTTGATGTTTGTCAAAACAGCTACCTAGCTAGTAAACACATTACTTTGTTAGTGCGTATCGTGAAGTTTGTTCTTGTTATGTATTTATTCCCCGGAAATGTGAAAATGATCGTGTGCTATAGATTTAGCTGCGCGCTAAATAACCACATGTGATGAAAATTATTTTAAAGTCCGGCGTTGCGGCCGTTGAACCTATACGTATCAGTCTCTTAATGTCTCGTAAAGTTTGAATTCATTCACTCTGTTTGGGCATGTTGGTCATACATGGAATAAGTTTATGCGCACAAGCAGAGGACAGAGATAAGGCTAGCGCAGTGCGCTCGTGTGTCTTAGCCTCTTCTATGTCCTCGTCCTGTGCGCAAAAAGTTCTTTCGTGAATTCATTCGCTCGCAGGAGTGTGGACAGAGCGCTGTGGATACTGACAAGTCTCTCGCGAAGCCAGGATGATAGCGAGAATTAAACGGTTACCGAAATTGTTGATTAGGCATTTATTCTTCATTGGCCTAATCGACACAATTCAGGCAACTCCGAAGGGAAGCCTATAAAAAAAAAAAAAAAAAAAAAAAAAACTTACCGTAGATTTCCTCGCCGGCATCATCGCCTACATCGACGCCTTGGATGTAGTCGAAGAGTGCCATTGCCTCGGGCATATCTTCACAAAATACACGGTAATGCAAAAAAAAAGAAGTGTAACAGGGATTAGTTGACTTCACCCGAGAGGTCTGCAGTTCTGTACGCGACTTTCTCAAGTGAAGCGCTTCTTCCAAATTTGATTTGCATTGACTTGACAGAAGAAGGTTGTTTATTAGCCGATAAAATAAAAGGGGCTAACATTTCCCACATTGCATTTCGCACCAAACCGCAGCACCATGACGTTAAATGACGTCACCGATTTCAAGTTAGTTCGTGTGTTTAGGCCGTTTTTGTCCGTAAATCGTTCTAGAAACTAAATTGTGCTCTTCATATATTGATATTTACTTTACGTAATATTTTCGTGTATCTTAGTCAAATATTGATTGATTGATTGATTGATTGATTGATTGATTGATTGATTGATTGATTGATTGAGTCTTGCACTGTCCAAGCCCAGCAAATCTTTCAGTAATACTAGAGTTGGTCGTAAGTGGCTAGAAACGCAGCCTAAATTTGCGGTAAATGACGGACGGCATTGGGATGACTCGTGGATACCAGAGGCATATATCACTGCGATTGGTGATTCATTAGGTTGCAGCAGCGTGGAAGCTTGAGTATGGCTATTGGAGAAAAAAGAAAGCACTTGTGCAGCATACTACGGGTGTGCAAGAAATGTTCGGGAATATGATTTTTTTTACTGTCATCAAGTGCATTCATTTCATGAGCAGCGTTGCATTAGTCGACGCAAGTATACGTATATCATGCTTTTAGCTGCAAGAACAGATCTCAACGGTAGCGAACACCCTTTGTGCGGGTGTGTACAAACACCCTGATTTTAAAGATGCTTGAAGGCTGCAACAAGCGGCGTAAACCTATAACCTCTCATTTAACCCTCTTGTGGGTGTTAATCTGTTCTCTTGGTAGCGCGGGAACTTCAAGCTGGTCTTTCATTTCTGATGCAGCCACTATTTTCATTATAGAGCAAGCCAGGAAAGACGCTCTCGCAAAACCGCTGGCGAAGCCTATCTGGAATCCCCACACTATAGCTCGCCACTTCTTTTTACAGCGTCTACTGGAGTCTAGTTGATTGTTTCCCGCAGACAAGGACTGCATTGCCTTCTAAAAGAACCCAAGGCTTAACTGAACAAGTTTCTAGAACTTTTCTTGTGCCAGAGGTGATACGTGGCGTCACAGTGAAGTGCCGGCGCGGACGCTTCTTCCGCCAAATAAATGAAAACAGAGTTTTGAAAGAATGATTTACCAGTCTCAACTGATTTAGTGACACCGTCCCTATTAAGGGACACTAAAGAGAAAAGTCATTTGAGCTGTATCGCTTAATTATGCTTCAACAATGGCAAAAATGATGCTATTACAGGCACAGTAGGCCAGAAAAGACGCAAGAACGAAAAGCAGGTGACGACGCCGCCGTGAAGTTTTCACATAAGCTCGCCGAAACGTCACAGATTCTTACGGTTCAAGCCTATAGTTTCGAGAACAAGCTTCGCGAACCGTGCCACAATAGTCGAAACACGAAAAGGAGTGCAATGCGTGACGCCACATTGACATACCTTAGCGTCTATTTTTTTTTTTTTTTTCACTTGGCGTCTAATTTAAAAGAAAAAGCGAAGTTCCGGCTTTATTTCCGGTTTTCGTCTGCTTGTCTCCACGTCGTGCAGTCGCGCGCTGAAAACGAAACTATGTCATTTTCCACCGTGTTCCAGCGCGCGATCATGCTCTGTAATCAGATTACGTCTGCCTAAGTGTTCCTGTAGCACTGACTTATACCGCTAGTCAGGTGTTCTCGTGCCCAGTGCGCAAAATCTCGCGCTGCGCGAAACGGGACAAACGCAACAGCTCGCGCTCGAGACCGTCAGCGGAAGTGCGCCGCGCAGCAAGAGAGCGAGGGAAAAAAAAGAAAGTGGGGCCCGTGACTTATGCGTCTCCAGAAGGAATTTCGCTTGCGTGAGGCCAGTCGGGGCAAGTGTCTATGTCAGCGGTGACGCTCGCCCACTGTAATCATGGGTTCCCGGCACTGAAATATTTCTATCTCGGCTATTAATGAACGAATTAGAAACATTCTTGCGGTAGAACGCTCCCTACAGGGCACATAACAACTTCCAGCGTATAAACAAAATTTGCTATCATGCAGAATCAAACCGGTCGGCGACGCGCGCCCTTTTCTCACCTGGATTGACGGTGATCACTGTTCTGCCGTCGGCGGACGCCGTGAGCCCGAACACGTTGCTGAGTCGCACCCGTGCGTCGGCGATGTACAGCACTGGCCCGGTTCATGCGCGAACGAACGGCTCAGTGTGAGATCACTCGATCGGCAGAAGAGGCACAAATTATGCCGTCTCACCTGTCTCCTTGGCCTTCCACAAGTGCGACAGGTGGATCAGCTCGTCGTCCCACCTGAACAGTGTATAAAGAGCACCTCGATCACTGATACTGTACTGCTCGCATGTATGTATGTATGTATGTATGTATGTATGTATGTATGTATGTATGTATGTATGTATGTATGTATGTATGTATGTATGTATGTATGTATGTATGTATGTATGTATGTATGTATGTATGTATGTATGTATGTATGTATGTATGTATGTATGTATGTAGTGTGGTGTGTGTGTGTATGTATGTATGCATGCATGTGTGTATGTATGTATGCATGCATGTGTGTGTGTGTGTATGTATGTATGTATGCGTGTGTGTGTGTGTGTGTGTGTGTGTGTGTGTGTGTGTGTGTGTGTGTGTGTGTGTGTGTGTGTGTGTGTGTATGTATGTATGTATTAAACAATAACAATCCAACAGGTAATGAAGCCAAAGAAAGCATAATAGGGAAGTAAATTTTCCAGACTGTTAATAAAGGTGAGTATTCACGTAACGATGGACTTCACATTCTTAAAGGGACACTAAAGAGAAATATGATTTCTGTACCAGTAGATTACCCTTCTACAATACCGAAAACACCGCTCTTGCCAGGAGAATCGGTTTGGTAAGCCAGAGAGAAACGCAAAACACAGAAGGCGAGTGGCAACGTCACCTTGGAAGTTCCCGCACCAGCTCAACGTGACGTCATGGATTTTGACAGCGCCTTCTAGGTCACAGTTAATTGTCTAGCGGTAAATATTGACTACATTGTGTTCTAAAGGAGCCCGAAACTGAATGTGTCAAGTTTCGCGAACATTTACTGAGCCAACGTGGCCCAAGTACGAAAAATTACTTTAGAACTCGTGACGTCACACTGAAGTGTTGACGTTGGGGTTCCCGCGCGAAATTCAAAAAAATAAACTTTGAGCTTCACTTTCTTTTCTAATACTGACCTATTGCAGTGTAATTAACGACAGCAGAGTTTGCGAAGAATACTTTATCAGTCTAAATTGATTTATTGTTTTGCTATAGTGTCCCTTTAAGAAATGAAAGGGAAATGACATGAGGAGGACGCTTAAGCTTCGCGTTTAAGAGTGAAACGCGATAGCATTCAAAGATCCCTGACTGCTACTCATGGTTCCCGACGACTGCAGCTTATGTAACAGTAATGGTTACTGGCAAACACTGGCGGAGAACGCTATGCACGTATAGGCGAGCTTTCTGGTGGAAACGCGGCCTCTCGCGTGGGCCGATCCCGGAGATAGTGCACAACCGCACCAAAGAAATTACATCATTTTCAGGTTTCCGTATTTGTTTCGCACTTTTAATATTTCAGTCTAAGAAGATTTGTTTCATTACATTTGTTTGTGGATTGTCATTCTCAAATTTCCGAGGAATAGCTTTGCCAAGAATGCAAGACAAGGTATGAGCAACATTAATGATAGAATGGTGTGGCATACCTAAACGTGGTTGGGGATGATTTTCTCGGCCGCGGGCGCCAATACCGACGCCGCATTTTCTGCGACGGGGGGCCCTAAACGCTATCGCGTTAAAATTTATAACTACTTGTCCTCGTTGAAAGTCACGCCCAACCTCGAAAGGCGGTTTCGTCGCTCTATCAATATAGAGACGGCGACAGCTTGCAAGGAGGTTGGCAAAAAAAAAAAAAAAAGACTTCTGTAGTGGCGGCGCCCGCTACCAGCAGGGGTGAAGCCAGCGCTTGCCCCGACTTCACCTCTGAAAGAGTGCCGCGCAGGCTGCAGTCCGCGCACACCTTAAGGGCTTTTGCTTTGCGAATTTAAACGCTAGGGTAATTGTAAAATACAAGGTCGCTGTTTCTAGCTAAAATATTATATTTGGCTAAGTGTTGATATCAAGAACTCTAAAAAAATGCACCACGGCATTCAGGTTTGCTTCTAAAGCCTGTGAAACAAAGGTGTACATTTAATAGGATCTTTACAGCTAAATTAGTCGTCTCAAACATGAAGGAGGCGAAAAGCAGGCGTTTCCTATATTCCACTATCCCCTGATGTCTCTTCGTGCCCTGAGTAAGATGGCGGCGGCCTGGCTTCACTTTCAGAGCAGCATTGCCACTCCATATATATATATTTTTTTTCAACCTCCTTTACGGTTTGCCACCCTCTTTAATTGGGCTACATAATTAGCTTTAGGGGCACCGTGCCTAGGGGCGTTAGCCGGTGCCCCCTGGAAGCCATAGCAGCGGAATCCATTAAACCAGCGTTGCATTAAAGCGCAAGCGTCACGTGATCTTGGTTGCTCCTAAGGCCCTGCTCCTATTGCAGTTGCCTGCTCTCAACGTCGCGTGCGGCGCGACGCGCGCACGCGGTATTATGTGATAGTGACGCCAAACTGGTTGCTTACAATGTCACCTTGAAGCCAATGTGGGATTGGTCACACACGGTGATGTCTACCTTCTGTGCCTGTCTGCCGTCCTTGGTCGATATCGGGGTGACAGGCCCAACCTGCGAATTACAGAAAAAAGGGGAAGCATTTTAAGTCTTCTGCACCATTCGTGAATGTACGATATAGAACAAGGTCGAAAATAAAAACTTCGTCGTGTGTGTCTGTTCGTTCGTTTGTTTGAGGGAGACACGTGAGCAAAACTATACGGGACCACAGGCTCGCCGAAAAAAAAAAAAAAAAAAAAAAAAAAAAAAAAACCTGAACTTAAAAAGCCATGTTTGGACTGCAGTACTCAATTTCAAGTTACTTTCGTTAGCAAAGTATGTCGCCTAGGCTTTGTCGCGCAATCAGAAGAGTACATGCGCGCACTGCTTCAAATTGCGCGCGCTGAACGCGAAAGTCGTTCAGCGCGCGCAATTGGTTGGCTTTCGTTACTCCGAGAAAGTCGTCGCTGGGAGTTGACATTTGGACATCACCTAAGCTTCCGGCTCCTGCTTCCTTGTATTGATGCTATCGGTTGTTTTGGAGTTGGCTTTTAAGTATGCACGCCTTTAACGCTCTGAATTCATTTCAGTCGAACATAACATAAAAGCACGGCCTTCGAGATTTGTTTTTGTCAAAGAGATTCCGTTACTTCCGCTTCGAAATTAATTGCAGTGTTATGACGTTTGATGCCCCTTCGTAAACACATCACTTTATGTTAGTGAGAACGGTCAGCCACCAGCAGCTGTGCAGCAATCGAGTACAGAGGCGGACTGAAGCTTTTTTTTTTTTTTTTTTTTTTTTTTTTTCTCATCAGCGTCATCGCGAGCGGCATCAATGTCCATCGTGAAGCAAAACATGGCGGCCCCGCCGGACGCGAAAAAGCGTAAACTGAACGATGAAATCAAAGCGGGCGCAGTCAGAGCTGCACACTCGGTGGATCAGCCGAGGCAGCGCCGCAACTGCCCCTACCTGGACACAATCAACCGAAACGTGCTGGACTTCGACTTCGAGAAGCTCTGCTCGGTGTCGCTTTCCCGAATCAACGTGTACGCCTGCCTCGTCTGCGGCAAATACTTCCAGGGCCGTGGGACCAACACACACGCCTACACGCACAGCGTACAAGTGAGCACGCTAGTTTTGCTGTATGCATGCATCGCTGTCAAGATTATCTGCTTCAACCGTCCCTGTGTCACTGCATATCGAACGTCGCTGCGTGCTCTCGATAGGGTCGATCGGTAGTGCCCCAGAAGAGTTTATTCGCCCGAACCACGTTCTTTTGCGCACACATGTAGAGTTTATTGAGGATAGAGCGTGAGCGAGGTGTTAGTCCTTAATTTCAGATGGCCGCGTGCTTTAGCTTGCATGACCGGCTCCGCTGTTCATGACGTCTATGTCAAGCAACCGAAGAATGACCGTTTAGATAGGGTCAGAGACGTCAGAAGGGATACCTTGATGCATCAAACATCACTGCACACATGTGTCTTGTGTGCACGTACACGTAACTATACACGTACATCGTTGTAGCACTAGTTTCATGCGTGGAAGTGTTCTTTCTGATCTAATTCTTTGCTTGTCTCATTTCTGCATCATGCAGAAGCAAACAATAAACATCGGCAGGCAGCCAGCGTCCCCTCTTGTGTGCTATATTTGTTCGACACATCCTTCGTAATGGAAACCTAAACCAACTCACTCAAATGTGTACCCTTGGCAAAGGCAGGCTTATCAACAATTCATTACTGATCAACAGTGTTGATGAACAAGAAACAAGCAAAGTGGTAAACAATTTAAGAAAACTTAGTTTTACAAGAACATACAATTCGAATGACTGGCAAGATACCCATATCCGTGCCATAGAAAACCACTGTGAAAACATTTCAACGTAGTTAAAACTGAGTAGCTGTTCAGTTAAGGGCTTTGAACATACTATAAATTAGAAACAACAGGAAAATACGGCACACTAGCTCCACTGTCTCAACCCTAGAGAAAGGGCACTGCTTACCATACTTTTAGAAATCCAGGGCCCTGAAAAATCAATGGATGCCGCACAATTATGGCTAGCATATGCTGAAGTAATTACTTTGCTGACTACTCAAGGAGGGTACTGTCAATGTAGCTTCCAACTTCCATAAAAAGAGCTTCATGCTTTCTTTCTATAACAGCCAGCTTCAATTTTACTTTAATCGCACTTGGTATTTCTTGTGACGTTAGTGATTTCTGACACTACAGCTTGTGATTTGAGCTGAGTGGACTTTGCTAATTCGAAATTATGTTAATACTGTCTTCCGCAAAATAATGCATCGTTTTTGTAACAGTTTGTGCAATCCTGTTCTTCTGTAGTTATGTGTGGTGTACCGTAATTTCTGCAATGACGACCTTGTTTTCATAAGTGTACACTTTCGCAATGACAGTTTCACTGTAATGCATTGGGCTTACACAATCACTTTACGTTAAGTTCCAAATTTGCATGCACCTCGATGGTGCACTCGGTTGTTTGCCAATAGCCACAGGTACAGACATCTTCCGGCCATTCACCATAATGGCTTTTTGTGTGTGCCCCTGACATCATGCTGAATTAATCATGCTGAATTAACTAAACTGAATTGAACTTGAACATTTGTGTAATTTATCTCTTTGTTCGTCTGGGTTTCATCTGCACTGTTAGAAAAACACTAAAGAGAAATAATGAAATCGTTTAAACTGATGAAGTATTCTTTCAAAGCACTATTTTACTTAACTTAGCGTGCCCATACACCATAAAACCCTAACCGTCATGATCACTTAATTTTGCAATAATAGGTTGAATATAGTTTTCTTTTTCCGTTCAGGATAGTATTGTAATGTATTTAATGCACACAGTGAAGTAACGTGTTTTCACTTGCTTTATAGTGTTCAGATTTATTGCTGTACAATTTTTTTTAATCTTCCTTTGTGTTCAGTACAACTTGCATTCCTGAACGCAAAGGTAATGTGTACAATGCTGTCTGTTGTTGTTGTATATTGCCTATGTGACATGCTGTATTTCTTTTGGGCAGCACAGGACTTGTCAAGCTGTTAATCCAGCTTTTTTTTCCAACCTCCTCCATCACATTGATGGAAATAAACTGATTATTATTATTATATTAGAAGAGAAAGTGAAGGTCAAAGGCCAGTCTCTTTTATTTTGCACTGAAGCCCCAGTGTCGGTATGGTACGTCAGTGTGGTGTCAAAGATTCCAAAGTATTTCCTTGTATTTTGGCCGTTACGGTGAAATAAAATTTCTCCATACTTGGTAATTTTAGTGTTTCGCTCTTTTACAATGCAAAATGCAGCCAATCTTTACCAGCAAGAACTTAACCAGGCCCGATCAGATAGTGTCAAAATCCATGATGTCACGGCTGGCTGGTGCTAGAAGTTCAAGACGGCGGTGCCACTTGTCTTCCGTTTTTGCATCTTTTCTGGCTTATCAAGCCTCTTTTCACTGTAAGAGTGGCATTTCTGGCAGTGCTGAACGATAATCAGCTATTACAACTCCAATTGCTTTTCTCTTTAGTGTCCCTTTATACTGATCATAAAACTGAGGATGGCCCATAAATGCTGTCTTCGAGTCCAATAAGTGCTGCCACGTTAAAGAGAAAAAGTGAAAGAAAATCATTCGAACACAATCATCGAATTGTATCATGGGCCTCCCTCTCCCTGGATCTCTGCTTGCCAGGCTAGTTTTTACATACATGCACAAATTTTCTCTTATGCTTGCTTTGCAAGGAGACGAGTTAGCTTTTTTTTTGTTGTTGTTATAGTCAGGGCTGAAGGCAGTGTTTTTTTCACAAAGGTTCCCTTGCCTTGCGGACCTCTGTACAAATCCTTTGGCTGAATGAAAAAGCCCATCGGTCTGTTCTCGACGCAGGTGAGCCACCACGTGTTCCTCAACCTGCAGACACTGCGCTTCTACTGCCTCCCTGACAACTACGAGATTGTTGACTCATCCCTGGACGACATCACGTACGTCTTGCGGCCAACGTTCACGAAAGAGGACATAGTCCGATTAGACACCAGCGACCGCCTCTCGCGCGCCTATGATGGGACGACCTATTTGCCGGGCATTGTGGGCCTCAACAACATCAAAGCCAATGACTACTGCAACGTCATCCTTCAGGCACTCTCTCACGTGCCCCCGCTCCGCAACTACTTCCTCCGCGAAGAGAACTACATGGTCCTCAAGAGGCCTCCTGGTGACATCAACGTCCTCTTAGTGCAGCGCTTTGGCGAGCTCATCCGCAAGCTCTGGAACCCAAGAAACTTCAAAGTGAGTTCTTGTCTCTAAGCAAGTGTTTCAGGCCTTCATAGCCTCAACACTCGCGCCTTTCTTTTCCTTTTTAAAATCTCGTAGTCTGTTAGAAATGTGTCGCACATATTTGTGTGTTCTGCTAACCAGGACATCTCTACACTCCACATTCATTTCAACACATTCGTATACAAGTTCTTATCCTCTTATGGAATGCATTCAGAGCTCGTGGCAGAAAATATTCTGTCCAGAAAAAACTGTGTTATGTGCTTTGTTAAAGGGGCACCGAAATGCTTTTTCAACATGCTAAGAACTTGGTAAGAAAATCAGAACTTCGAATCTATATCTACAATGCTGCTGCAAATGTGATAGCCAAATTTTATTTCACTGCAAAATGCAGGCAGCCTATAATCTCAAATAATAGATTGCTTTCTCTCTCTTGTGGCTCTCGAGGCCACAGGAGAGCCCCGAAACAGTCGCATTTCAACCAAAGCAACCATTTGGGACCGGTTGCTTTGCGACCAACTTGGTCATGCAACGTCTGCAGGTTGCCAGGTGTGAACGAGTTCTTTGAGTGCACATCAAGTTAAGAAAAATATACATATATATAAAAGTTGGAACAAGTGAAATTACCTTTTTGCTTCATCTATGGCATGGAAACTTTGTCTGCCTATCCTCTACGTTCACCTACACACTCAGTGAAGCAAGGAGAGTTCAAGTACTGAATTCTGACCCTGCTTGCTTTGAGGTTCTAGGCGTCATTGTTTTCTAGCACCTGTGACAAGGTAAACTTTTATGATAATAGATTCAGAGTGCACGAGTAACAAGTTTTTCTTGCGTACAGGCAACTCTCAACTTACGATGCTGCTGGCATACCACATTCAGACATGAAGCAATTCTGTCAGCTGGAAGAGTAGTTTCACTCTATCTCTTGTACCTTCAGCAGACAGCACCAGAACAGACTGGAAAGTTGTATTTTTTTCATGGAGGTTCTATGTCCGCGTACTTTAACACTGTGTCAGAACTCCACAAAATATTTCAGATACAAAAGCAAAATTAACTGTTTCTATAGATCTCCTCAATATTGTCACAAACACATTGTTTTGCTTTTGCTATGACAGTTTTTCACTGTATTATCACTGTTATCAAGTTGTGGCTTGGCACAAGGCTTGCCTACTATATCTGAAATTTGTTGAATATTGTTGTCGATTCTGTAGCAAGGGTCTTGCTCAATCTGAATTGTACACCATGACGCAAATAGTGTTGTGCATTCTCAATTGTATGCCAGCACTAGCAATCACTCTGGAACATATGGTGATTCATGTATAAATAACAGATGGACTGGACCCATCACTTTAGATTTCGGTGACTATGCTTGCCACCATCATTATGCTCCAAACGTCGCTGTTCTTTTCAGGGCACGAGTTCACCCAGTTAAGAGTGGGATACTTGTATCACAATTTTGCCAGTGTTCACTGTTTCACTGTCACTACAACACTACAGTATCAACCAGCCATTTCGGAAATTAGCCTGGTATAAATATTTACTGCCAAAACAAATAGCCGGCTACAAGGCCATATACTGGCTTTACCTGCAACTGCTCAAATTTCTCTTTTTTACTCATGTACTATCACGCTCAGTATGTTCTACAACGTGAAAGCGTGTGGCAAATCGGTTGCATGTTGTAGCTCATACTGAGCACGATGATACCTACGCTACAATCATTCTCTTAGGAATGGCATACCAATAGTTCCAAATTGTCACAACTGTTTAAGAGACTAGCAAATGTTTATGAGCGATCGTGTGCCATGCATGCCCACCTTCTACGTGTCAATAACAGATTAGGTAACTGTTGCCAATACTCACTACTGTTACTCAGTGGCCATGGTCTGCTGCTTAACATGAGGCAGTAGTTTGATTCCCAACCATGGCAGCCACATCTCGATGGAGACAGAATAATGGTACCAAGCATTGGGTACACATTAAAGCACATTGAGATGTTCATTGTGATCTGTTCTAAGTAGTCCCGATTAGCTTAGTGGGCTCTTTGGCATTGCTTATATAGTGCTTTCTTTTCTATGCCTGTCCTTGCAGGCACATGTGAGCCCCCACGAGATGCTGCAGGCTGTGGTGTTGTGCAGCAAGAAGCGCTTCCAGATCACTCAACAGGGCGACCCCATCGACTTCCTCTCCTGGTTCCTCAACAGCCTGCACATGGCGCTCAATGGCACCCAGAAGACCAGCAGCAGCATTGTCTACCGCACATTTCGCGGTGGCATGAACGTCTACTCGCGCAAGGTGCCCTTTGCAGAACAACACACTTTCCTGCCCCTTCTGCTAGTACTGAGCGCAAGGTCATGGGTTTGATACCCAGTTGCAGCAGCCGTGTTTTGATGGGGGCTGTGTGCGAAAGCACCCATGTTCAGAGCATTGGGTCCATGTTGAAAAACCCCCAGTTGGTCAATTTCAGTCAGTCAGCCCTCCACTGCAGTGTCTCTCATAACCATTGTGTGGCCTTGGGACATTAAGATAAATCAATCAAGTCAATCTTAATAAAACAAGCATAAATGCATGCAATAATGTCCACAACATGGTACTAAAGACTATGATAAGGAGGGTCGCCACCTGAAAACAACTGTTTTGTTGTTTTGCTGCGCACTGGTGGTTATTTTGTTCGCCATTGTCATTAGCACAACGCAGTGGACATCTGCATATACATTTACTTCTATCTTGTTATGCCTAGGGTAACGATAGTGTAACGCATTTAGATTTTTTTTTAAAGTACATACTCAGCCATGCTCGATTGTAGCTGGAGTGGTTGAATAGCACAAAAAAGGGGGGGGGGGGGGGCACTTGGAGTCTGAAATTGATTCAAAAGCAACTGAAACTACGCAGTGTGCATGATTACTTAGATTATAAAATATAAACTCAAGGCAACATCCATTGCTAAGAACAATGATATATAGGTAAGATGCCTGGTTACCTATAGACTTAGCACTATGCTAGAGCTTTTACAAATTCAGACAGCGACAATGACCTAGTTGTGCCAAGTAATTAAATATTATTCTTATGCCTAATGTAAATGCATTTTGAATAGAATTTCTTCTCTCTTATATCTTTTTGCGTCTTCCCTCTCTTTTTGCACCTTATTCAAGCAAGACCAGGAGTTTGCAGGAATATGGAGGTTTCAAGTAATGAACAGTGGTCAAACAGGAAATGTCGTGGCTCTGATAAAGACAAGTACCCTTGTTAGAACATTAGCTCCAGTGAAATTCCTTGTTTGACCACTCTTGATCACTGGACCATATTTAGTTGTAGTTTGGTACTGATTACATTTTGTATATAAGCTTATGGGGTTTTAACCGAATTGTCAGTTGCGAGTCAGTTCCCAGTGTTTGTGGTTTCTTTCCATCCCAGCATTAATTGCAGGTCTGGTTTCCAGTGATGAACAATGGCGTCCTCTTTTGTCCAGGTCATTCCCGTGGAGATGACAGAGGCTGAGAGGCGGGCTGCCCTGCGCACCACGGAGTATGACGAGAAGGTCGAGAGTACAGGCTTTATGTACCTGACCGCTGACCTGCCTGCGCAACCTCTGTTCAAGGACGAGCTACGGGAGAATATCATCCCTCAGGTGAAACCAGTGTCCCCAGTACAAAGGCACATGCTCCTTTGTTGGTGACTTCTGCAGTCTCTGTGAAGCGTGTCAACAGCGTTTCAGAGGGCACCTAAAGAGTTTTAGACACTCCATTGACCCGTGAAGTGTGTGAAGCAGCTAGGCTGCCTGCTCAGTCACGTAGGTTATCTGCAAATGCAGTAAGGGCCTAGTATGACAGTTTTTTTAAATGTTACGCATAAGAAAGAACACCCAGTATACACTAGAGCCAACATTCTATTAAGGTCTACTATGGAAGAGAGTTTTCTGTGGACACTTATTAGTACATTGAACATGGCTTTAGTTAAACAATTGTGCCTTCGTTTATGATGAAACTACTGAAGCATTAACTTCATGGCTTTTTTATAATAGCATTATCATAATGGCTAACTTGCTCTTTAGAACTCCTTGCATGTAAGTGCACATGCTAGTCATAATTGCTAAGGTGTGAGAACTTTGCATAGAAGCCCCGACAAAGTTATTCTAGATGCCTTATACCAGGTACACTTTTTAAAAAAGCTGTTATACTTAGGTCCCAGCCATTTTTGCAGGTAGAATACTTTGCTAGGTGGACATAAGCAACAACGAAAGTTTCCAAATAATTGCACTACTTGCCTAAAATATGCTAAATCACTTTTTCATTACTAACTTCAGGGCACATAATGTAATTGCAGAATTGAATCAAAGCCGTAGTGAAGCCATGTCTGCTTGACAGAGATCCTATGACTCGTACCACTTTAGAGATATGCAACCTTAAAATGTACTACGAAATACATTGGTATTCCAGTTAACCGTTTCCCAAAAGCGTACCTCCAGCCCACCGTGGTGGTGTAGTGTAGCGTTACGCTGCTAAGCCCGAGGGCGCGGAATCAAATCCCAGCCACGGCGGCCACATTTCGATGGAAACAAAATGCAAAAATACCCATGTACCGTGCTCTGGGTGATGTTAAAGAATCCCAGATAGTCAAAATTAATCCAAGTCTCCCACTATGGCATGTCTCATAATTATATCATAGTTTTGGCACGTACATAATACCCCAGAATGTTTTTTTTTTTCTCTCTATCTTTAAAAATGCCTCTAGCAGTTTAGGATAATCGTAACTGGAACACCGCAACAGTTTTTAGCAGATTTTGGATATGGATATTGCGAAACTGCTGCTAGTCAGGATCTTCAGTTTTGGAATTACAACATGTGCCCTAAAGTGAAGAAATAAAAAGTTATTAGCACATCTCAGGTACTTAGTAAAATTAGCAGTGAATTTTTTCTTGCTGCTAATGCAGCAGCTGTCAGAAAATTAACTTAGCAGTTATACTAGTCTTGGCAATCATTGATTACTGCTGCAAGGCCTAGCTCAAGGCTTATATCCTGAAAGAATGTATGGCATGTTGGTGTCCAATTTTAGTCATTTAGCTCACAAAAAATAACACAGGGGCACTATAAAAGATAGAGCGCCTTGTCTATGTATTTTATACTGTCCCTGTGCTTTTCTTGTGTGCTAGAAGGCTACAATGAAGCTTATATCCTCTCTGTCTTGCCAGGTGCCGCTTTTCACCATCCTTTCAAAGTTCAATGGGACCAGCGAGAAGGAATATAGGACATACAAGGACTCGACGCTCAAGCGCTTTGAGTTGACCTCGCTGCCACCGTACCTCATCCTCTACATCAAGCGCTTCACAAAGAACACATTCTTTGTTGAGAAGAACCCCACTATTGTGAACTTCCCCATCAAGGATGTTGATCTGGGCGAACTGATAGCTGCGAACGTGCCAGATGCTGCCGAGGGAACCTACGTCTACGACCTCATTGCCAATGTCGTGCATGAGGGTGAACCTGGATCAGGGAAAGGAACATACAGGTTGGTGTCCTTCACGTAGCTTGGTGTTTAAAAAGGGCACTAAGGAGGAAATTAAGCTAAAATCAAATAGCAAAGCATGGCTTCTACAATACAAAAAAGCCACTCTTATTTTGAGAGGAGACTTGGTCAGCCAGGAAACAAGCAAAAATAAAAGATGGGCGGCACGGTTGCCTTGGGGAAGTTCCCATACTTGCTAGCTGTGATTTCATGGATTTTGACGTCGTCTGCTCAAGGGGAAGTTGATTTTGTATCGGTGAAAATGGACTACCTTGTATTCTAAACGAGCCAAAGATTGAACTTGGAGAGTTTCGTGGAGATTTTACAACAGCCCAAATACAAGAAAATACTGTATTTACATATTTACTCGCACAATAATTGCCGAAAGATTTGCACAAAGTTGAGAGGTGCATTCTTTATGCGGGGTAAAATTTCGGGTGATTTTTCTCTGTGGCCACCTCTAAAAAGTAGGAAGTCCTCAGTACGATTCAATGTCCGATACGGCATTCAACATGTGGGATCCGGCGCTACCGTGTGGTAGCGCCGGATCGGACACCTGGTGTGTGACAAAAGTAGGAGATGCAGGGTACAATCTGGCTGCCGTTCCAGTATGTCTGATGCCATATTGTATGCTGAATCATACCGTGTGTCTCCTACCTTTGGCGCACACCAGGTGTCCGATCCCGCGCTACCGCATGGAAAAACGTATCGGACACTCAATCGTGCCGTGTGTCTCCTGCTTCACAGCAACAAGTTTAGGGTGTGCTCATTATACAAGGAAAAGAAAGAAAAAAAAAAACACTTTTTGATGGGAAAAGTGGAAGAGGCATTCATTATGCGAGTAAATACGGTACTTTGAGATCCTCAGTGCCCCACCAATGTCCAGCTCTGAAGTATTTGTGCGAAATTTAAAAAACAGAAGTTTGTTCTCCCCACCCCCCTCCTTTTTGCATTAATCATACACTTACTGCAATATTAACGAAAGTAGAGTTTCTAAGAATCAGTGTGAACAAATTTGTTGTTTCTGTTTAGGTGTCGCTTTGAGGTGGAGCTGTATATAGGGAAGTTCTAACTCTTTTGCAACCATGTCCATGCCAAATTGCTGCTAGTATTAAGGTTAGCTGGGTGGGGAATCCCCTTGTGATTGCTATGGATACGCAGCACAGATACAGGACACCTGCTCTTTCAATGAGGAAGTACGAATAATTGGGAGGAACAACAACGGCTAGGAAGGCTGCAGTGGATTGGTTTTGATGAACAAATGTATATTTGAATAGGAAAATCCGCATCACATCTTCTCTGCCGCCGTGAAAGTACAGGACTTCCCAGCAGTGTACAGGTGAACCTCAATTTTACAAGCATAGATATGAGGAATTATCAGGTACAACGAAGCAAATCTAAAGTCTTTCTCGTCGATATCAGCATGTAACGAATACATGCCTATAACGAATATTGAATACAATTATGATATTCTTACACTGAGTGTGGCTTCGTTATAACGAGGTTCAACGGTATCTCCTTGCGAAAAAATTTTGTTGCTTACAAGTACGGTCACGTCATCCGTCTGGAGCTTGAAAAAGATGCAAAACTGGGCAACTAAACTGGTAATTTATGACACGCCTAAGACATGTGATGTGTGATCCACCGTTGGGTTATAGAACCTCTATTGGAACCTCAAAAAGAACTGCCGCAGAAAATGTGTTGGACAGGACTAACCAGAAAATGCTAAGTATTGTCATGCAATTCAATCAAAATTATGCCTGTGGTCCTGTCATGCTGAACACAGGTTCTTAGCTAAGCTGCACATGGCATCGGTCATCTCCTTGGGAGGTGGACCGCCTGGGAAGGCTAAGCACTGATGGGTCTCTCTTCTGCTGCTGGAGAGTTCAGGCGTCCGCCATGAACGTGACCGTCTTAGCATCCATGTGAAGTTGCTTCTTCTTCCCAGTACTATATTGTTGAGTACTGAACTTAGCGCAATTCTGATGCTCAGTTTCTCTATTTAGAAACTCGCCAACATATAATCTATGTTAGAATTTAGTACAAAGCAAAAAATGCAACGGGTGGCGTCCAAATCTCACCCCTAATCTCGAATTTCACCTTCTAATCTCAAAGACCGTGCTGTGTCGGTACCAGAGTTGACTTCGAGCACCAGAAGTTCATCACCATGCCAGAGCATGGAACTGAAGATGACATGTTCTGGGCAATTCATAGTAATAAGGAGGCCTCAGAAGTGAAGATGAATGATGCCTATTCTACTGTGGCTCAAATGCAAGAAATTTTGTTTTTTCACATAAGAAATGCATCGCCATTTCTCTCTCTGACCATAAAAATCTGGTAAAGGAACAGTCGAGGATATCGCATTATGTGTTTCTTGAAGTATGAAAATCGGGGCGCACATTACAATCAAGCGCATTGAATTTCCTATCCTTGACCAAAAAAAAGTCAGATGCACATTACAATTGAGGACATGTTAGAATTGAGTAAATCTGGTAGACTGATTAGAATAGTTTGCTCATCTTGTTTTAAAGGAGTACTACAGAAAGTTAGCTGGAAGCCCTATAGTTGTGCGTGCCATGTGGCAAATAAATTCCTTAATGTAAAACACCGAAGAAGGTTGCAAGTCTTCACCAATTTGTTGCATTTATTGCTTGGTTTTGCAGAGGTTGCATTCCTTTAAATTATAGTGTGTATTCATTTTAGGTGGCTGGTGCTGAGTGGCTTCAGATGGTGGAAGAGCCCACACTGGTGGTGCATCTGCCGGCATTGCTCTCCAAATTAAATTCAGAGGAAAAGGCAGAATCATCTGACTTGCTGCTGCTCCGGCTGTCGAGAAAATCAACCACAGACCTACAGAATCGCGAGCGGGCACGGGATGATAGCTGCCATTTTTCACGTTCAAACTCCCGTGACTTCCGAGCCTGTTCAAAAATTGCCACCATGCGGATAAAGTCTGAACTCATAGAAAACAAAACTTTATTTCCTATATTATAAGTTAGGTGGCTCAGTGGGCTTGTGTGTGCCACGGAAGGTCTCAAAAATGGCACTCGAGACCATCGTTAGGGGGCTAACCTTGCTCAATGAGCACTATAGGGACAGAGTTAGAGAGCCTGGACTTTCGCTTAATGCAAAAAAACCTCAGGCAGTCGAAATTGAGTGAGAGCACCACACTAAAGTATGTGCCATAACCTCAGTTTTCCTTTGGAATGTTGAATCCCAGAACTAAATTTTCAGAACTTTCAAATCTTATTGGGAAAACAGGCTTAGGCTGAAGTGCTCGATTCTAACGCCCTTCAATTTTCATATTTGAAAAAATGCAATAGCCTTGATTGTTCTCTCACCAGATTTCAATGGTAGAGGTGGTGTGCAATGACGAAAAACTTTGAACGCTCGCAGCAGTTTCTGGCACCAGCGGTACAGCTTTCAGTGTTGGAAAGTTGGATCTGGACACCAACTATTGCAGTTTTTGGCTTTTACTCAATTCTAATGCGCAGGTCATAATTTAGTGAATTTTCCTGGGAAAAACGGGCACATTAAAATGGAGTAGAGACAATAATTGTTCTCATTTGCTTAGTCAAGGTTTGTGTATCATACAGCACTCTCAAATGAGCAAGTTTGGATGTCGGTGAAATGAGACATAAGCACATTATTGTACACTTTTGGTTAAGCGTGAAAGATAACTTGCAGCAGGCACAGCCAATTGCCTGTTTGTTTTGTTGGTGTGCTTGTTTGTTGAATAGTGCCCCGGTTGCTTTTTTAGTAACTGTGTGCATTCACACCTACGCAGGGCTCACATTCTGCATCGCGGTTCTGGGAAATGGTATGAGCTACAAGATCTCCATGTCACCGAGATCTTGCCACAGATGATCACACTGTCAGAAGCCTACATACAGATATGGGAGCGGAGGAGAAAAAAGCCAGCGGCATCAACATCTGAGTAGCCTGTTCTCGGAGCGCATTGTGTTTTGATGACATCTTAGTTTGCTCATCTATGAATAAATGTAAAGTTGTTATACTCGCAGAGTTGAAGCAGTGCATATTTGTGCGCAGTCGCATAAGGGGTGGAATATTGACACATGTAAGATTACGCTATGGATTATCAAATAAGTCTGTCTTTCAGTAACAAGAGGCTTACTGCATAATAGCATGATGCATAAGATAGGTGGCAACACCACCTTGAAATTCCTGCATAGTTCTACGTGAAACCATGCTTTTGTGGGGTGGGGGGAGTTAAGGCTAGATAAGTATTTACTGACAAAGCTAGATAACATTGCATTATAAAGTATGCAAATGTACACCGAGTAACCTTTTGGAGCCTTTCCTGCACAAGAAAACGGCTACAGTTTGGGCATGCTGTCCAAAAGGAGAGGTTTGGCCTTCGCTTCCACTAATGGACTAACAAATGCAAGTCGAGTTTTTAGCGAGTATTTTACCTGGATCAAGCGATTTAGTTTCTTTTTAACAGCCCTTTAAGTCAAATTTGCTGTCAGAGGGAAGTAAACTAAAACGTGGAAGCTAGTTTAAATAGCCAAGTGGTCGTTAGTATGCATTAAATTTCGTCAGGTTTCCATGCTGGTACATGTAAGTTAAATTTATACATTTAGGTAGGACTGTCAGGTCAAGGGGTTAGCACTGGAATGCCTGTTCGATTGCTGCTCTGCTGTTGGTTGGCTGGACTGTGCTGTGCTCATTGCCGTTATAAAACAGGACCATGTATCAATTTTAAACCAGGCAGGCTTGATTTGCTGTGGAAGTTGTAATATTAAGCTCTTTCACTCACGTAACCCACATCTGCTCACGGTCTTTGCACTTGGTAGCAAACCTCACAAAGGAAAAAATGTATGTACAGTCACAACCAATATTTTGGAGGCTAATCATGTTGGAAAAATTTTGTTTTCATGTTTTCAAACATATTAGATGCGCAGCATAATGAAATGTCCAAACCTCTCACAATAATTCTCACAAAAAAAATCCTCGTAAAAAAATTTGGTACGGCAGCCTCCTGAAGCCCTCATGCATGTAGTGAGCTAGGAAAGAAAATTTCACAAAATACACTCGACCATGACATTTTCTTTCGTAGACTAAGGGGCAACAGTGCCAGCATGCACTGCAAGGGAAATCAGACTGGATGTCTCACTTAGGTGAATAGCAGGGAGGAATGTGGTGGTGATTTGGTGGGGAAAGCTTATGAGTTGTCTAAGGTGGTTTAGTATATACGTAATTGTGCTCTGAGAAAGGATTTTGTAGCAGTCAGCATAATATTCCATGCTTCACCCTTTGAGGGTTAAGTATGCACATTTAAAATCTTCAGACTGACCTATTTCGAAAGAAATTTACCACAATGTTTTTAGAGTGACCATGAAGTGACAAAAAAAAAATTTCGTGGGTAAACATGCATTGTTTATTCATGAATACAGATGGTCTTCCATAAATACTTGTAATAACAATAAAAAATTACATACACTGAAATAGGTATATTCTGATTCTGCACTTGGGCTTCAGAGGAATCGCCATTCGACTCACTTTCAGCAGAGCAACCGCTGCGCGTGCCCATGGTGTAATCTAACTGTGTATGTGAGCACACGCAAGAAAAAGGAAAAAGGTTGTACTCCAGTCAGAAAAACCAAATGAGTCAGAAATTTGCAGTAAACTGTGTTGATCGCAGTAATCCCTCGTCCCATCGCCAATGAGGAGCAATCAGTTTTCGCGAGCCAAGTCTCGAGAAAAGAAACACAGGAATGGCAGCATCGTTTGTATACGAAAGCATTGTTAGTGCCCGCCTGTGAACAGATGTAATTGCACCCCTGTGAGCAACAGACGGGCGAGAATCTAGCAGTGACCCTTTGAGAGATTAGAAACCAGATAGCCATCAGTTTTTAGGAGTGCAACGAATGGAAACAGCCCTCGAGACTAGACCAAAACCTAACCGCCGCGCACCCTCGCATGCACAGAGGCGCGAGCATTCGCTGAAACGCTAGGGTAAAGAAGCCATGGTACGAAGACCAAGAGACTAAAGGGTCATTCACACCGGCGACTGACAGTGGTCGCAAATGGTCGCTTTACTCGAAAAGCGACCATTTTGGGCCAGTCGCTCACTGCTCGATTTTTCAGTCTCGCGACCGTGGTCGCAAAGCTGTTCAACCAATCAGCGCCGCGCCGAAAGTGATGTGTGTCGTCGTCCACGCCAAATGCAATGTCTGCGTCACGATATGCAGTCTACAGGCCGGTAATTGGTGTCTTGTCTTGTGATTCTGGGACGCAGCAGTTGCAGCAACGTGTCGAATGTACGCGGTCGCATTCGCTGGAAGCTAAACTGCAGGAAAAGAAAGCACAACACAAACCCTTTTTCCAGCTGCCGTTCGTCGGATGAGCACGCCACCCAAAGGTGAACAGCGGGGGAACAGCTTCGCTTTAATATTATGCACCGAATAACACGCAATGCAAACTAGAAATTACAACTTGCTCTCGATAATACTCGTCATGCGCACAAAGTTCGGGCAAGAGGTGGCTTGCGTGGCCGGTCACTTCATGCGAGCGGAGGCACGGGCGCACCCACGAGCGTCACGTTTTCTTCGGAGGCTTCCGCGCTGCCACAGCTGACACCCCGGCAGAGCACATCAGCACAGGGACGACGTCCTCCTGTTCGCTTGAATCAAAATCCATGGCTGTTGCCGGAACGCGAAACCAATTTACACAGTGCCAGCGAAGTGCGCGCTAACTGCGTAGATCCCTAGAATTCTCGCTGAAGAACGAGAATGTCCGGGATTGCGACTTGCATGTCGCGCTCAGCCGGGATTGCCGGTGTGAACATCAGTCGCCTTCGGTCGCTTTTTGTTCGCAAGTCGCAAATGGTCGCGTGACCTCCTCAGGTCGCCGGTGTGAATGAGCCTTAAGCAGCAAATAAAAAATTACTTGTATCCACACAGGGTTGGCAGCACTTGCTGGGCAACAAAGATTTGAAGAGTTGGCGCGTTTTTCAAAGATACAGACAGCGGCATATAAATATATGGCATCGACCATTTGGGACTTGTACGCGGTGCCTTATATATAGGGCATTGACCATCAGACGGTTAATCAACACCACAAACTATAATGGCCCCGGGTGGTCAAAATTGATCCGGCACTGTGGCATCTCTCTCGGCCCCTATGTCTCTTAATCTGCATCCATCAATTAATCGATCAGTCAGTCGCTTACCTTCTGGATACCAACAAGCAGGGAGACGTGCCTGTCATTCATCTCGTGTCCGGAGTAGAGCAGGTCGGCGAGTGTGGTGACATGTGAGGCCTCATGCAGAGGCACCTGCAGCAATGGTATGAGCTCCAGGAACACCTCCTCGTCAGCGATGGACACCTCGCTGCGGGGCTCACGGTCAACGCTCAGCACCAAGTGGAAGGGGCTGGATGCATGGCATGGTTCGAAGGAAAAGGGGTGATTGCTGTGCTCATTCATTCGTTTATGTCTACATTCCGTACAAGAGAAATGCAGGAAACGTGGCATTATAAATTTTATTTTTATTTACAAATACTGCTGTCTCTATTTCAAGACATAACAGGAGTGGGTACAGATTTTAGTACATGGTAATTATGGTAAATTAGCACAAATTAATACACAGGCACAAAAGAACAAAGTGGACTAGGATGGGCACTTTGTTCACTAATCTACCATAATTATAATGCAAGGACCTACTAGCGCAACAGTCAGTCCTCCTGAGGAAACATGGCAATCTTGTACCAGCAAGACAAAAGGTAACCAATTACAATTACATCACTAAAAAATGTAATTGATTACAGTGAACAATCGCTGCCCCACAAAAGTAACTAGCCAAATACAAAAAAGCAATTGATTACTTTTACGTTACTTTCCTCCCAACCTTTATTAGCATTGTACAAGCAAATAAGCAGAACGAGCTAGCCTGGCTCTCTCAGTGCACCCTCTGCAGCCCTGCAAACATTGCTTACCTCTACAAGCAATTGCTTTTCATAACTTTCGACTATCATCGTCCCTCATTTTCTTGTGACGACATCAATAGCGACATTGAAAACTCGCTCGAGGGGTGTGATGGAAGAAAGGCGACAGTGTTGTTACATACGAACACTAGACAAGGACTATAACGGTCGAGAACTATCCAATGACAGTGGAAAAGCCAAAGTCTAAACTCACTGAATATGAGTGATAATATAATGCGAAACCATAGCTAGGTGCAGAATGCGGTAACGACAATACAAGCCTCACAACCTGCCACTAAGATGAAACAAATACTGAGTGTCGGGTTCATTGTGTTGCTAAAGTGAAAGAAAGTAAAACGTCTGTACCGTATTTTCTGGTGTATCAGTCGCACCCTTGTATAAGACGCACCTCCCCCCCACACACACGCACACACGAAGTGTTTTTTATATAGACGCACGTCTTGTACAAAGGTACACCAAAATGTCCTTAACAACGGCAGAAGGCCCTTTTTTACACAGAATCTGCCTTGTTGCTGGGAGAAGCATTTATCTAGCCAGATGGACATCATGTGTTCGTCCATCCACCCATTCGCATTGCTCTTTACTAGTATTAGCCCTCATGGAAAGGGCTCCTGGGCCATCGTGTTTGCCTAAAAATAATCATGGATGGAAGTTTTGACCCATCAGCACTACAAGAGAGCACAACTGTGAAGTGAGATTAGGGCAAATTTCATATCTAATACGCACAGCGTAATATTTCAGAAAAAAAAAAAGAATGTCCTTTACACCGGAAAATATGGTATATTACTGGCAGGAAGTTAATGCATGTTGCACACTGGGCTCTACGACTACACCTGCAGGCATGGCTGCCCTCTCCTTTACTTTGGTGAGCATTTTTGAGCACTTAATTCACCATCAAGAATGTATGCTATAATAGCATAGAATTGGCTGTGAGCCGCCTCAAATTTGGCACTAGGTGGGCTCATGCAAACAAAAATCATGGAACACTTACACATGCCATGTGCAGAATAGTAAATAAATAGTCATAAATGTCTCGCATGACTGGTGTACACGTTTGCTTCACCATTGTTGAAGTTTGATTTCTGGTTGATTTCCTTGAGTTTGGTCGTGTGTCTTGCTGTGATTTATCAGTGAAAGTTTACCGTGAAACCTCTTTGGCTGGCCAAACAAGGGCTTGACCAATCCAAACAGAGTTGTATTTTGTCTGGCACTGGTCCCTTATCGAAGCAATACTATAGGCAATAGTTACGCATGGCATGTTACAGAGGCGATGTGTGCGACTAACAGAAAACGCTCTGTAGAAAACAGCATAGTGGGCCCTGCTTTCTGTTCTTCTTGGTCTTCTATGGAGCCCTTTCTGTTAGCCATGCACAATACTTCATGTATTGTCTCGACTAGCTACTGGTTCCGGATCAAATGCAAGCCCTATTTGGATGTGTTAAGCCTTTATTTGGCCATGCAAAGAGGATCTGTGAAGTGTGGAAGTGACGCCCTTTTGTGCCCTGTCTTTCCTTCACATTGTGCCTTGCCTTTACACCAAACTAAGTACATACCAGCTATCCTGGCAGCAAGTCATCATCATCATCAACATAAAGTCCACTGCAGGACGAAGGCCTCTCCCTGCGATCTCCAATTACCCCTGTTTTGCGCTAGCTGATTCCAACTTGTGCCTGCAAATTTCCAAACTTCCTCAGCCCACCTAGTTTTCTGCCGTCCTTGACTGCACTTCCCTTCTCTTGGTACATTCTGTAACTCTAATGGTCCACCGGTTATCCATCCTACGCATTACATGGCCTGCCCAGTTCCATTTTGTTCTCTTAATGTCAATTAGAATTTCGGCTATCCCCGATTGCTCTCTGATCCACACCGCTCTCTTCATGTCTCTTAAGGTTAGGCCTAACATTTTTTGTCCCATCGCTCTTTGTGCGGTCCTTAACTTGTTCTCGTTCTTTGTTAACCTCCAGGTTTCTACCCCATATGTTAGCACCAGTAGAAGGATCTGGCGCCGACATGGCAGCTAGACGCTTACATCATGTTTTTCTTCAGGTGCTGCAAATGATGGCAGTTCTCGATGCTGCCGCGATGTCAACGTTCCTGGCGCTAAATGGTGTCACGTCTACCGAGCAAGTCTGCCCTGCTGGCCTGGCTTTTTCAAGCGACGCTTCTCCGCTGGACTTGACAGCGCTACCGGCGCTCGAACGCTTCATCGACTGGCAACCCTGGGACCCTCTACACATGCGTGACCTTCATAAGCAGCTGTTGTACCCACCCACTCCGGGATCTGGCGCCGACATGGCAGCTAGACGCTTACATCATGTTTTCTTCAGGTGCTGCAAATGATGGCAGTTCTCGATGCTGCCGCGATGTCAACGTTCCTGGCGCTAAATGGTGTCGCGTCTACCGAGCAAGTCTGCCCTGCTGGCCTGGCTTTTTCAAGCGACGCTTCTCCGCTGGACTTGACAGCGCTACCGGCGCTCGAACGCTTCATCGACTGGCAACCCTGGGACCCTCTACACATGCGTGACCTTCATAAGCAGCTGTTGTACCCACCCACTCCGGGATCTGGCGCCGACATGGCAGCTAGACGCTTACATCATGTTTTCTTCAGGTGCTGCAAATGATGGCAGTTCTCGATGCTGCCGCGATGTCAACGTTCCTGGCGCTAAATGGTGTCGCGTCTACCGAGCAAGTCTGCCCTGCTGGCCTGGCTTTTTCAAGCGACGCTTCTCCGCTGGACTTGACAGCGCTACCGGCGCTCGAACGCTTCATCGACTGGCAACCCTGGGACCCTCTACACATGCGTGACCTTCATAAGCAGCTGTTGTACCCACCCACTCCGGGATCTGGCGCCGACATGGCAGCTAGACGCTTACATCATGTTTTCTTCAGGTGCTGCAAATGATGGCAGTTCTCGATGCTGCCGCGATGTCAACGTTCCTGGCGCTAAATGGTGTCGCGTCTACCGAGCAAGTCTGCCCTGCTGGCCTGGCTTTTTCAAGCGACGCTTCTCCGCTGGACTTGACAGCGCTACCGGCGCTCGAACGCTTCATCGACTGGCAACCCTGGGACCCTCTACACATGCGTGACCTTCATAAGCAGCTGTTGTACCCACCCACTCCGGGATCTGGCGCCGACATGGCAGCTAGACGCTTACATCATGTTTTCTTCAGGTGCTGCAAATGATGGCAGTTCTCGATGCTGCCGCGATGTCAACGTTCCTGGCGCTAAATGGTGTCGCGTCTACCGAGCAAGTCTGCCCTGCTGGCCTGGCTTTTTCAAGCGACGCTTCTCCGCTGGACTTGACAGCGCTACCGGCGCTCGAACGCTTCATCGACTGGCAACCCTGGGACCCTCTACACATGCGTGACCTTCATAAGCAGCTGTTGTACCCACCCACTCCGGGATCTGGCGCCGACATGGCAGCTAGACGCTTACATCATGTTTTTCTTCAGGTGCTGCAAATGATGGCAGTTCTCGATGCTGCCGCGATGTCAACGTTCCTGGCGCTAAATGGTGTCGCGTCTACCGAGCAAGTCTGCCCTGCTGGCCTGGCTTTTTCAAGCGACGCTTCTCCGCTGGACTTGACAGCGCTACCGGCGCTCGAACGCTTCATCGACTGGCAACCCTGGGACCCTCTACACATGCGTGACCTTCATAAGCAGCTGTTGTACCCACCCACTCCGGGATCTGGCGCCGACATGGCAGCTAGACGCTTACATCATGTTTTTCTTCAGGTTTGTTACTCTTACCTTTCTGTCAATGGTAAACCGTTTAGGAAGTCGGCGCCGGATCCCAACTTGGCCGTGTGCATGTTTTACGCCTGCTATACGATGTGACCACGATCTGTTCAGGATACAAATTTTTTTTCTGAGATTGCTTTTGCTTGCGGGAGACGTAGAACTAAACCCGGGGCCTTTGTCCCCTGAACAGGAAAAGCAGATGTTCGATACTATTATGAAAATACCAACGATACAGCAGCAGCAGTCCGTGATACTGGAAGAACTTCGTTCCATTCGGCTTGAACAAAAGGCGCTCGAAGATAAGCTAACAAAACTTACCGACAAAGTCAAGCTCGTTGAAGATAATGTGTCATTGGTCCTCCCACTAACGCATGAGGTAGAACGATTATCGAAAACTACCGAAAAACTTGCTGCCGCGTGCACGTCACTACAGTCATCACACGATGACTTGGAGAACCAGTCACGTAGAAACAACCTAATTTTCTACGGCATCCTTGACAATGTAAACGAATCATGGGAACAGTCTGAGAGAAACATTATCTCTTTCTGTTCTGAGAAGTTAAGTATATCTGTTGACGCTGCGACCATTGAAAGAGCGCATAGACTAGGCCGATATGCGCCCGACAAGAAGAGGCCCCTGATTGTGAAATTCTTGTCTTTTAAGGATAAGAACCGAATCCTTTCAAATGCCGCAAAACTAAAGGATACAGACTGGGCAATTAGCGAGGACTATTCGCCCAATGTTCGGGAACAAAGAAAAAGGCTCATACAGTTTGCTAAAGAGCGCGGAGGAAAACCGAAACTGCGCTTTAATAAACTACACTTGGATAAAAAAACTTTCATGTACAACACTGAATCAGGCTGTATAACATGTGTAGACGAATAGCCATCACCATGCCCTTCAGCTAACCCACGAACTGTTACTAAAAGTGGCCTTGTTTGCATTGTCATTAATTGTCGCAGTTTAAAAAACAAAACTGATCAGTTCCTCTCCCTCTTAGAAATGACAAATGCACATGTGGTAATTGGAACAGAGTCATGGCTGGACAGCAACATGACCGATAGTGAAATATTTCCTTCATCCTATACCACATACCGGAAGGATCGCAATGCGCGTGGTGGTGGTGTATTCATCCTTGTTCATAGCAGTTTGAAAAGCGTTTCGGTTAACATAGACGGTGATTCCTGTGAAGCAGTCTGGTGCAGGGTACTGCTGGGCGATGGTACTTCATTGGCAGTTGGTTCTTTTTATAGGCCTCCCGGTTCCACCAGTCCAGTATCATTTTTTCAACTTAGCAACACATTATTAACTTTACACGCAACATACATTATCCTTGCCGGAGACTTTAATATGCCTAGCGTGGAATGGTCGTCTTACCAACCAGTAATTTGCAATTCATCCCTTCTGTATACTGCGTTCCGTGAAATGATCAATGCGCATTCATTATTCCAGTTTGTTGAAACACCTACGAGATTGGGCGCTACCAGCGCTAATGTGCTAGACTTATTTTTTTGCAATGACCCCAACTTAGTGTCCTCTGTAATAACACTGCCAGGCATAAGCGACCATGATGTGGTTCTAGCACAATTATCGTATAAAGTTATGAAGCGGCAGCACACGCAACCCCGCAAAGTCTATTTTTACGAAAAAGGGGATTATGCGTCGTTATCATCGGAACTTGATGCGTTTTTTCCCGAGTTTCTTTCACACGGACCGTCTATGAATGTTGATTCCTTCTGGAACTTGTTTAAAACTAAAATCTTATCTCTGACACACACGTTCATCCCGTCCCGCTTCATTTCAGCTAAGCGTCGTGATGATAAGCGTTGGATGAATAGGCAGCTGCGAGTGATGGTCAACCGACGGAAAAGCCTCTTTCGTAGATACTGTGATTCGCCGGCACTAAATCTGTACTCGGAGATGAAAAACAAACCAAAAACCTATCCAAGGAAATACGGAAAGCAAAAATGGCATACTTAAGCACACTAGGGCAGAGATTAAAGACAAACCCGAAGGAAGTCTGGAAATATGTTAAAAGCAACAAAAACACCGGTGTCACTTTACCTGAGATACTAGATGGAGTTGATTATGGCAAGGATCCAAGCGGAAAAGCGAACTGTTTCAATCTCTATTTCCAATCGGTGTTTTCCAGTCAAAAAACAAGACACGCTCCCTTCCAAACTTCAAGCAACCTGACAAGAATGGATGATATAGAAATTTCTCAACGGGGAATTATGCTGTTATTACAGAAAGTTAAACTTACATCTGCTCCGGGGCCCGACAACATCTCAAATTACATTCTGAAAAATTGTGCTGCTTCTGTTGCCCCGTATCTAGTTGTGTTGTTTCAAAAATCTTTAGAGAGTGGTGAACTTCCTCATGACTGGAAAAGTGCCAATGTTGTTCCCATACATAAGAGTGGTGATAAAAGTAAAACATGCAACTATAGGCCTATATCTTTGACGAGCGTGTCGTGCAAAATACTAGAACATGTCATTTATACTCAGTTAATCAGCCATCTACAAAACAATAATTTTTTCTGTCCAACACAACATGGATTTAGGTCAGGTTTCTCATGTGAAACACAGCTTGTAGAATTTACCCATGATATTTCCGCTTCCAATCAACCGGTCAGGTTGATTGTATTTTTCTAGATTTTCGGAAAGCCTTCGATTTAGTTGCTCACGACCTATTACTGCAGAAGCTTTCACTTTTGAATATTCCTACTACACTCCTAACCTGGATTGAAGCGTACCTCATGGAAAGAAAACAGTGCGTAGTTTGTGACGGTATTAGTTCAGTAAGTGTGGGTGTGACCTCTGGTGTTCCGCAAGGGTCGGTTCTAGGCCCTCTTCTTTTTTTGATATTTATAAACGATCTTAGTGACTACATTTCAAGTACCGTTCGACTTTACGCTGACGACTGCTGTGTCTACCGCACCATATCCTCTGAAGCAGATGCAGTTACACTACAGCATGACCTCAACTCCGTGTACTCTTGGTGCCAAAAATGGAATATGGCGCTGAATCTCTCGAAATGTAATCTGGTCCGGTTTACGAAAAAGAAACAATTCCTTCAAGCAGACTACTTCCTTGGTAGCACAGAAATATCTGCTGTCTCAACTTATAAGTACTTAGGAGTCATTTTTTCCACTGATTTATCTTGGAATACACATGTCAACTATATCGCAGCGAAAGCCAGCCGCACATTAAACTTCCTCCGACGTAACTTTAAGGATGCTCCCGTTAAGCTAAAGAAAACTTTATATATTTCAAGTGTTCGTCCTATACTCGAGTACGCTTGCGCCGCCTGGGACCCGCATACAAAGCTAAACGTTGAAGAACTTGAGCGCGTCCAAAAACGGGCTGCCAGATTCGTATCTGGCGACTATAATTTTCAAAAGAGGTCTTCTGGTTTGCGCGACAAAACCGGCGAAAATACCTCAGACTCTCTTTCTTTTATAATGTTCTAAACAATAACACTGGCATCCAAAAAGAGAAATACATAAAGGAGCCCAGCTACATTTCCGCCCGCACTGACCACCCACTAAAGGCACGCGAATACAGTTGCCGAATAAACACATTCAAATACAGCTTCTTTCCACGAACCGTGCACGACTGGAACGGTCTACCTGCGCAAATTGCTACTGCCCCTCCCACATACTTTCTAACGGCTTTACAGAACCACGTGTTAATATGAGTGCAATATTGCTTGTTCTTGCATGTTTTATCCCTTTTGTTGATTATTCCCAACGATGTTAGCCGAGATCGCTATATTTAGATGTTCTTCTTTTGTCTGTGCGTGACATGCTTGTTCATCTTTGTATATTAGTTTTGTTCTTGCTTTTTACTGAATATTAGTACTGTATAGTAATATTTACTGTATATTAGTTTTTGTTTTTGCTTTTTATTGAAATAGTGCATAGGTATTTAGATGATTTATATGCTGCATCATTTGCCTAACTTATAGTATATGTCTTGTGATTTATTTCTGATGTTCCCCCCTACAATAATGCCCTAGAGGGCGCTGCAGGTATTGTATATAAATAAATATAAACACAATGGTTGTACGCTTTTCTTTTCAACGACAGTGGTAAGCTCCCAGTCAGGATTTGGTAATGCCTGCCGTATGCACTCCAACCCAATTTTATTCTTCTGTAAATTTCCCTCTCGTGATCAGGGTTCCCTGTGAGTAATTGACCTAGATAAACGTACTCCTTTACAGACTCTAGAGGCTGACTGGTGATCCTGAATTCTTGTTCCCTTGCCAGGCTATTGAACATTACCTTTGTCTTCTGCATATTAATCTTCAACCCCACTCTTACACTTTCATTACAGTCCTCAATCATTTGTTGTAATTCATCCCATTGTTGCTGAATAGGACAATGTCATCTGCAAACCGAAGGTTGCTGAGATATTTGCCGATGATCCTCACTCCTAAGCCTTCCCAGTCTAAGAGCTTGAATACGTCCAAGCATGCAGTGAATAGCATTGGAGAGATTGTGTTTCCTTGCCTGACCCCTTTCTTGATAGGTAACTTTGTACTTTTCTTGTGGAGAACCAATGTAGCTGTGGAATCTTTGTAGATATATCCCAAGATATTCATGTATGCCTCCTGTACTCCTTGATCACGGAATGCCTCTATGACTCCTGGTGTCTCTACTGAATTAAGTGCCTTTTCATAATCTATGAAAGCCATGTATAGAGGTTTATTGTACTCCGCAGATTTCTCGTTTACCTGATCGATGGCATGAATGTGATCCATTGTGGAATAACCCTTCCTGAAGCCAGCCTGTTCTCTTGGTTGATTGAAGTCAAGTGTTGCCCTGATTCTATTGGAAATGATCTTGCTGAACATTTCATATAGTGCTAAAAGCAAGCTAGTGGGCCTATAATTTTTCAGTTCTCTAATGTGGCAGCAAGTAATGATGCCTTAAAACAGTGCCAAATGTTCACTGTAAGATTGAAGCTCTAATGATGAGCCGTGGACGAACAAGGAATGTTGTTGACGCCAACATTTTGACAAGGGGGCTTAGTCTTCGTCAGGGCAGCAACTGCTTTTCTTAGCATTTATGTACACGTAACTCACTCTCTCCCACCCCCATTGGGAGATGAAAAAGAGAATAAGCTGGTGCATAGAGTCAGTGTTGCCTCAGCTACTGATTTATCAGTACATCAACCGATTTTTTTACATTTTAGTGATCCGTTGATAAAGCTTTGGAAGCTAATGATTTTTGGTGTCTTCCAGAAAAACTATAGCAAATTCTACCACTTCTTCAAATTTGTTAACTTTTTCTGTCACTTTTTGTGAAATCTGCTACTTTTTCAAAAGATATCTGTTAAATGCAATCAACCTTTTGCAGCACATAAACAAAATGTTCCTTTTTCATTTTTGGGCTTAAGCATAAGGTCCAGAACACACTTAACGTTCAGGCTTAATGTAGCAGATGTCACATGAGGCCCTCATAAAACTGGCTTGAAGGTTGGAAAAAGGTGTCTTTTAAATAGTTATGGTGTTCGAGATTCCTTGTGTACTATGTGGTTTTTCAAAACCCGCAGAGCGCCAAGAATTTAGGAGGTCATTATGTTTTGTTGCTACTTCCCAGATGGCACATTGCAGAAGCAACAATAATCATTAGATTCGTGCTAGCAAAAACTTTGTTTAAAATCTTTTATCAGCCTAAATGATCTACTGATTTCTACTGATCTTCCATGCAAAAATGTGCTACAATTTTTAATGACTTGTGGTAACACTGCATGGTGTACGGTGAGGGAGGTCGGAAGTGTTCGGAGGGGGGGAACATTTAGTTGCAATAGTAAGGGTACTGCTGTAAGTTCTGCCAAAACACCTTAGTGCTCTTCCAAATCTATGTGCAGAGGGAAGACCAGCGAAGCTGTTGGGTCTATATTTCTTGGAACTCTATTGGGACTATATTTGCGTGTAATTTGGCATTAAAGAGACATACACTCAAAGCTCCCAGTTGTTTTCATTTATTTAGTGACCATACATACAAAGGCACACAAACAATTGTAGAAGAGAGACTAAGTTTTATTTATTTTTAGAGTCCGGCTGCCCAATCGCAGCGCACGTACTAGTGCAACAAACTGCGTGGCCGCCAGGTGAGAAGCTACGTCACGTTATACGAAAACCCTGGAGATTTCAGAGGGCACCACAACATGGCGCTACGCTTTGGAGCGTTGCAACTTTCAGCCACACAAGGTGGCGCTCCACTTTTAAGCGATGCAACATTCAGCTGGTGCCGAAAGGGGGCGCGATGCTCTGGAGCGATGTGCGCTAACGCGCAGGCAAAGAACCTACACACAATATAGGACAGACTACAATGCTTTTTATTAGACACACGCTAAATGCAGCATGCGTACTAGTGCTGACGCGCTCACGTGGCCGCCAGGGTGAGCTACGTCACGTGATGAAGAAGCAAACATAAGGTCCTGTGAAAAGCGCGGTGTGGTGCACAAGTTTTTTGCGATCCCAGAGTTTAAGAACACCACGATCCTGACGTTTTCGTAGTACGCCACAAGGTGGCGCAACGCGTCTGAGATTGCTCATCTACTTCCAGTCTTTTGCCGGACACAATCTCCTGGAACCTAGCTTACAACAGCTTAGCTGTAAAAGCAGGGGTGGCAGGAACAGAAAAGAATCTACACATGTAAGCAGGCATCCTGAGAACACGTGTGCACCACTTATTACGTTGTGAGCTACTTCTGACTAGAAGTTTTCAGAGCGCAGCATCCTCAGAAAAAATGAAATTTCATTCTAACCATCTTGTCCTATTTTAACATCGAAAGGTACAGTGCACTCTTTCCCAAGCAACTTTGCCACTGTGCCCCACAATTCCAAGATTATTTGCAAAGGCACTAGAAAATTTAGCATTCTTGCAGCATCAATCTTTTTAAAACTTCTGTGGTCGGTTGTACAATAATGAATGTGCATGTAGACTCACCTTGATGCATCAGGTGAGTATAACTCCTGGGTGGATGCCATATTCCGGTTTCTGACGACGGCATTGGTCACACGTACTGCACATAAAAAAAAAGAAAAAAAGTGAGAGGAGAGGCGGTAGGGATCAGTGAAACAACGCAGTCCTGCTTTCAGTATTTATTGGTGCCTCATTCCACAGTAATGCACATGTTGAAGATTTCAAAGGGGCTGCCACCACATTGCACAAGGTTTCGTGTATTTCTCGCTGAATAGCTTCTCTAGTGCAACCTCGCACTTTCAGTGCGCTTGGCATGTGAGCCGCATAACCGCCGAAGCAGTGCAAGTGAGCGCTCCTCCATTTTGCTTCATAAACAATAATACAGTACCTAATAATAATTATAAAGTACCTCTTACAATACCTAAATACAGTACCTATACCTATATAGTAACTAAATAATAATACAGTAATACAATACCTGTGCATGTAATGTTGGCTCATAGGTACCTCTAAAGCACACATACCTCTTAATGTAATATCAAATGAGGGTCGACCGCTGTTTATTTGGAGTACCCCATTCTTGGGTGATTGGGTATATGTGCCTCTATATAGGTATGTACCGTTCCGACACGACGGCTATATAATTCTTAAATTCATGTTGGTTGAGGGACAAGGGGTGTCACAGTTCAAATACTGGCTCTGGGTGTGAGTTGGTTGTTGAACCTTTGGAAACAGAGTATGAAACAAGTTAGGGAGAAAGGAAGCAGGCAACATGAGCATTGCCTCTTGTACAATACATGCTTTTAGTTTTCAAACATCTTCAAAGACTGGCCACATGAGCAGCAGAGTAAAAATACTGTATGCTGTGACCATTTTCCCAGCCTTGACTGGACCATACTCCGAAGCTGCTACTCAGATTTCAGTTAAATCAAGCCAGAGTTCGAGTACTCAAATGCTGCTACTGCTGCCAAAGACCCCAGCAGTCACTGAAACCAGGAAAAGTTGCAACAGTATGCAGGTTGTGACTATGGGATGTAGAACCTCATAATTCTATATACTGAAATTTTTTTAATAAAACCCCTCGTATGGGTAGATGTAAAAATACATCCCTTCTAAATACAGAAAACTCTGGTATTTACTAGGTCACCGCGAGACAAGAAACGGACTTCGTTATAGACCGCACTTTGTTAAAAGGGGAGTGACTCTAAAAGGTCCAAACAAACGCGGGATGTGCACTCCAACAGTGCGGGCGGGTGCTCGTAAAACGAACACTGAAAAAAATCTGCGCTCTATAGCGACGGCAGCATAACAGTGGCGACATTCTCTGCTGACGCTGGTGAACAGCTAGTTACCTCCGAGATCCGCCCGGCGGCGTGGCATGTTACATTCAGTCCTAAGGAGCGGCCGTGAGATGAAGTGGGCTTCGTGGCGCTCTTTGCCTCTACAGGTTTGTACGTTTGGAGTGGGTGGTCTGTGTTAGTACCATATATGTTAGTACTGGTTCGTACGGAGAAACACAAGGGCCTCCATCTAAAGCAAGGAAACTTTTTTTTTCTTTCTTTTTTTTTTTCTGGAGTGGAGCTGCCATCTCAGAAGTGAAGCCGGACCGCCGCCATCTTACCATAGGCGTGAGGTAACGTTAGCAAATAGAGCGCTTTCTTCCCACTCATTAGGATGGCTAATTTATCTGTACATATATCGTTCGACGTCTTTCTATCTGGCACTGCTTTCAGAAGGAAGCCTAAACGTCTTTTCAAATTTTATATCACATCATGATATCAATACGCAACCAAAGATAGCATTTCAGCCAAGACCTTCGAGCTTTTATTTTAAAATTAGACTGGCATTTGCCATAACTGGAAGGACATGAGCTGTCAGCAGATTTGAGCCGTCACGGCCCTCTTTGATAGTAGTATAGGTAAACTCTGGCTTCACCTGTGCTGGTAAGAAACTGCGGGGGCGGCCACTCCAGCATTTTTTTTTTTTTTTTAACCTCCTTTATCTAAACCTATAGGTCCATCGTGTGTGCTGCGCTCCAATCGGTCTTGTGCGAATCCGTTTCACACTGCCGACCAAGTCGAGTCCGGCGCCTGATTGTGGAAAAGGCAACTATTATTCGTTGACAAAAAAAGCTGCGATTCGTACAATAAAGTTTGCCATAAACATTTTTTCTCCCTCCTCTGCCGACGTGTTTCGCGAGGGGAGACGCGCGATCGGAGTGCGCGCCTGGGAGGGTTGGGTCAGGCCAAGGAAAGTGTTGTGGCCACTTCAAAAGCGCCTCCACGCCGACCAATGAACAAAAGTAGGGAGCCTGAAACTTTCTGGCAACTCTCTCTATCCTCGTAATTTGTTTTCCAATTTGGTTGTTTTCCAATTTGTTTTCCTTATGGCAGTTTAGGCGTCAGCCGTCGCCGGCTGCGGCCAGCAGGATTCAACCCTCCTTTCTTCCAACAGCCACAAAATAGTCACTTTTTTCCGCAACCTGACGCCGACGACAGGTGTGTCAGGTACTGCCGCTGCGACCAACGTTTATGGTATCTATAAACGTTGGCGCATATACTATATACATACGGTTCTTATACAGTCGAACCCGTAAATATCGAATCTGAAGGGGATCACAAAGAAGTTTGATATACAGATATAATTCGACAGATAAAATAAGTTTATACCAAAAATTTCAAGAGGATTTTACTGCTGTTCGTTATACACAATAATTCGTTATACGTGGGTTCTACTGTATACACTGCGGTCGGACTGCGGCAAACTTCTAGTAAAGTCCCGTAGGCCACAAGCACTGAGCTCTTTCGAGACAGTCATGCCCACTGACCGCAGTCTCCGATGCGGAACACGGCTGCCACCTGCGCCACTTGGCTCCCGTCGCCCCAGCAGGCGGCGTTCACTGTGTCGCGCAGGGAGTCGCGGAGCGTGAAGTTGAGCACGCTGCGCTCCGTGCTGCCGCTGCGGACCCCCGACGACGACGACGCTGTGCGCGGGCGAAAAAAAAAAAAAAAAGTGACATATTCTAGCGTACCCGACACGAGCAATGGGTCGGACAAGCGATTAGCGAAGATCATGATTTCCCGCAACGCACTTAACTCCTACAAGTTGCCCACATCTTGTCATGTTAAGCCAACCAGAACTGTCAACAGGGGCTCCGGAAGTATATCTGATGTGTGGGGGCGACGTCTGGGGTCTCATGTCGCATCGTGTAGGTTACGTGGATCTGTAGAATCTAAGCTTCCGATTTCCTCTTGGTGATTCTGGAACCACACCCTTGCTGTCCCTTGGAGATAAAGTAGGATCATCCCATCGGTTGTTCTTACTTGCACGCTCGTATAGATCGCCAACCACTCGCGGATGTCGACATCAGTCCCACAAAACGTGCCTGGGTCTCTTGGCTGGGCAACGACAATCGATGACGTTGCCGCAGTCGCGGCAGGAACCATCTCTTCGGTTATTGTGAAAAGAGCCAGCCGCCGGCCGCTGAGGAGCTCCGTTGTATCGAGTTGGTACCTCGCACCTCCACCAAAAATGTGACGGGTATACTAGGCAAAACAAAAGGGAAAACGTATTGACGGATTATATACAGAGCGAAGCCGGGATGGCGTAACAACCACCACACGAGCGCTTCTTCGGCCGTTGTCTTCCTCCACTTGCTGGCGCCTTCTCCAGATTCGCAGATTCACTCATGTCAAACTCAACGGAAAAGAGAGAGACAGAGAAATCAACGTGACTACAAACTTGCGCATACATACAGTAACATGATGGGGGGGGGGGGGGGGGGGGGGGGGGGGCAAGAACAAAAAAGATCGTTAATTTGCACATAATGTTTAATAATATTAATAATAGTTAATTTGCCACACGTGAACAGGTGTACATTCAGTCGTGTCCACAAAGGGAGGAAAGACGCCACCAATGGAATGTATAGGGGGAGAGGGGTCAAATATTAATGGTAAGAAATTGTATGCAAGGGGCCGTATCTGCCAGAAGAGTGTTTCTTTTGTTATTTTTGTTTGAAGTTGCTGCAGCTATTGTGCGACCACGAAGACGGTCAATACATCCCCGCCTGGTTACAAGACACCTGACCTGCGACCTCCAATGACCTCTGAAGTCCACGAACTGCGCTACATTGCATTATTTGCACAGGTGGCATTCTTTGCATTAGCGGGCAAGCTGCGTGCATGAAAAATAAAATAAAAGGTAAATGAAAAATTATATGACAAGGTGAAGTAATAAATATCAACATAACAGCTAGAAGGGCGAGAAGAATGATGCGGAAATATAGATATCACTTCATAAACATGCCATATAATATTGCATATACGATATGCGTAGTATAATATTTCATATATGTATAATTTTTCATGGACGTATAGACTTGCCCGCCAGTACGAGGAATGCCACCTGTGCAAGGAATGCTATGTAACGCAGTTCGTGGAATTCAGTGGAGGTCAGGTGTCCTGTAACCAGGTGGGGGTGTATCGACAGCCTTCGTGGTCAGACAAAAGTTGCAACAACTTAAAAAAAAAAAAAAAAAAAAACTCCCTTGGCAGATGCGGTCCCTTGCATACACTTTTGTTAACATGTGACCCCTCTCCCCTACATTCCATTGGTTGCGTTTTTCCAGCCTTGCGGACACGACTGAACGTGCACCTGTTCACGTGTGGATAATTCACAAATTACCTGTGTGTGTGTGTGTGTGTGGTGTGTGTGTGTGTGTGTGTGTGTGTGTGTGTGTGTTTGTGTGTGTGTGTGTGTTTTGTATCTTTTCCTTTCCCTTTTTTTTTTTTTTTTTTTTTCATCGCGCCACTGTACGTACGGGCGCATGTGCGCCGAAAGTTTGTAGTCACGTTGATTTCTCTCTTTTCCGTTGAGTTTGACATGAGTGAATTTCCGTGTTGGTATGCATGACGTCACTAAATGTACACGTGCTTGTGGTCGTATGCTAGGTGCCGTTTTTTTTTTTTTAATTCTATTTTTTTTTTCTACCGAGACAATGTATAAATTGCGCTCTGTGTGCGTGCAATCGCACTCTTGATGAAGGCTGTACCCCGGCCGAAACGTCAAAATTAAATATTTTTGCTTTTCTACGTGCGCCTGCACTTCTTTTAATTTATATATGTATACATATCAACCACTGACGAAGCGCAGTGCAGAGAAATGAAGGCTGCAGTCTGATTTAAATCGTGTTTTTCTAGGAACAGACTTACATCGACCTTTGTTATCTTCTTGCTTTTCGTGGGCTTGAATAGTGGAAAGAAAAAAAGGGAGATAACGAGAGGCACCCTAAAGTCGTGGCGCTGAGACGCAAGGGCTGCAGAATAGAGCGCCAGTGGAAGATGCGTTGAACCAGACAAAGACAGTTAGCGCTCTCAACGCAGAAAAAGCACCGACAAAGAGAGTCTCAGAAGTCCCCCCGGTTCCGGAGCCCCTGACTGTCAAGCTCCTAGACCACTTCTTTATGAAGAACCCGTTCCCCACTTAGGCCACAGGCCAGTCATATTTTTCCTAATAAAGATTTGTCTTTATCGCTATGCGACGAGCCGTGAAAAGGTCTATCCAGATCTGATTGACTACTTCGGCTCTCGCATTGGTTACGAGAACGTGTGCAGTAGGCAGAAGGCCAACAATTTGTTTCATTAAACCATATATTTATTAAAGAATTGTGCGCGGTATAAACGAGTTGAAATTATAACTACATGGCCGTATTTTTATGTCCGGAATGCCGTGCACTGTGCGCTGGTGCGTAAGTTAACCCGAGAGGAAAGATGGAGGAATATCGGCCTCCCGGTCAAAGTATACAGTTTCTCAAAACCGCAAAAATATGGCTTGTCTTGTGGTGATGACTGAATGACATTGTTCATCCCCGCTGCTGTTTATCGATTTAGGCCATGCATTCAGCTCTCTATGGTGTCCTGCGAAGTGAAGCATATACTATACTATATACTGCCTCTCGGGATCGCGTTTCATTTGTGACTGACGGCCGGTACAACTGCAGCATTTGTCAAACTTACCTGAGCTGGCAGCGATGGATCGAACAGCCTGTTTAGCAATAACAATGCCGAAGACAGTTACTCTGGTTGCGTTAGGGTCCAACCTGTCGATCGACGTCCTGTTGAGGACAGCGTCGCGTTCCATCTGCGACAACGCGCTGGCACTGGCGTTGGATGGAAACATTACAGATACAAACAAATCACGCTGCGATTGTTATAAATTCAGATCAACGACTCATGTACTGCACGTTTGCGTACTTTAAGGTGGTGTCAAGTTCCTTTTAGCGTCTTAAATGATGAAGCCAGACGTCGTCTAGCATATGAAGCCTGTTACCTAAGTGCGGTTTCAGTTGTCGTCTGCTCAGTAGAGCTTTTTTTTTTTTTTTTTTTTTTTTTTTTTTTTTTTTCAGTAAACCAACTGATCTACCATAAACTTTGAGGTTAATAAAATATTCTGCTATGATATTGCGACTAAAAGTTTGGTGAAGCGAAACGGAATCGACATGGTATTTTTCGTCTGCTAATGCGATAATCGTCCCGAAGCATCCGCCATAGCCATTGGCCCAGCTCTCGTGGGAAGTAAGTTCTTTTTTTTTTAAATTTATGTCTTTTTTGGGTTTAGACTAAGAGGCGCGCACATTTAATTGTCCTGCAAACTTCGCAACAGCACTACCACGTACGCGCTCGTCTGGGTATTCGCACATCGGCGCCTCGATTTGAATAATTTCAGTCATGATCGATTGCAAGCTTGTCTTCATAATTTGCATGTTGTGGACATTCGGAACTGCTCTATCGAGCCTAAAGTCCGAGTTCAAATTTATTTGAATTCGCGTGCATATACACGGCATATTGAACTAATAATTTGCGTGTCAGTTTAATTTGATGGGTAGAGTGACTTTTAAACGTGTGTCCGCGCACATCTCTCAGGGGAGTATACTTTTAAATCGCCTTTCGACTTGTTATGTGATCTTTAATTGTAGCTGGATTAACATGAAGTACTATGTATAATTAAACTCGCATGTCCGTTTCACAAGGTGAAATCTGCTGTAATCGGCTCCATCACAAAGATGACTGTAACCATGCATGCGCCACGCTGAGGTGGTGCACGCAAAGTAAGTTCGTTTAAGACATTGAACATCAGCCGTTGCTGCGAGCCTTTGCTTATCATTTATACCGTCTAAATGTGGTGCCTACGAATACATAAGAGCAACTATCCGGCCAAATGCACGACGAAGAACGACGTGCGAGTGAAGCCGATCTCATCGCGTCGTCTGCTAGTATGCGCTGCCCGCAATGACCCGGTAGCGGGCGGTTTCAGCCAGCAAGAGGGCGCCAGCTGAAGGAAATAATTTTATTTTCCTTCCTTCATGTGTGAGGGCATATGCACTAACTCATATAGTATGCAGATTGTATTTAAATAAAGAAAAAGAAATGGCAAACGGCACCGAACCACAAAGACACGCATTGCGGGCGCCGAAAAAGAATTGGTGGCGTAATGCCCGAAATTTTCTTGTTACCTCAGTGGAGTAAAAAAAAAAAACTTCTCTAAAGTGGCTAGAAGTTCAATATAACTTTTTCGTCCGTGGTTACTACTCAATTAATTAGGGGCACGCACACGTACTTCGGGCGTCTACCACAGAAGCACCACAATGGCTAGGGGGCGCAGCGAGCTCTGGGGGTCCATCGGTTGTTCCGTTCCCTTGAGCAGTCAGATGACATCTCGGCGTCTGGGGCATCGCCCGTAGTTGGCGGATAAAAGCGCCTGAAACGTCTTCATGGAGTGCGGCCCCTGTGGCCCCTACTGAAGTTCACGCATTAACAGCGCAGGAGTCCCCCGTCTGCAGTGCGTCGCGACAGCGCCAGCAACGCCGGCTTGGAAAGAGCGGCGTGGTTACGACGAGTGTCGCCGACGTAAGTCATGGAGCGGGGTGGCAAGCGTGGTGGCGGCAAGCGTGGTGGCGGCCCAGGGCGAGGCCCAGCACGGGGCCGAGGACGTGGCCGCGGTGAGAAAAACATTTGTTGGCTTGTTTCTTGACGCAGCGCGCGTGACAGCTTTTCTTTGCAATATGGACGGCGCGACTTGCCGCCCGCGTCTCTCCGCTTCCGTAGCGCCTCTCCGCTTCCGCCCGCTTCCGTAGCGTCTCACCGAGATAGTTTGCGGCTTACGCTTAGCTGTGCATGTGCTAATATGAAAGCGTTGCTAGAACTCGGCTTCCTCTTTCGTAGGGGCTCTGAGCACTTGTTCGTGCATGTGGTGTGCTTCTCGCGTGGTTGGCGAGGAAAACAAAGCTTAGGCCTCGTGTTAAGTCGACGTTGGCTGCTTTCGCACTATACTAGTATTTAAAGGGACTACTAGTATATGCTGTCGCGAATTTGGCACAAGGTAATGTGTTAGTATCTTGTGTGCATATCCTCATACTACAGTTAGGTAGCATGCTGTTTTTAACTGTCGACCACAGTGTCGTCTCGACGACGCTCAGCGGGGCCCGCACTCTGTGTGCACGGTGTGCTATAAATGAAAGCACTGGGCGTTTGTTTCAGTGCGTGCAAACGGTCCGGAATTGGTTTCTTAATCGCTTCTTGCATGCAGAGTGAGCTGACAGGCTCCTTTGTACATTTTAAACTTGAAAGTTTGAATCCAAAACTATGACTCCAGTGGCAGCTGTAATGGCGGCTGTTTTCCGTCACCTTGGATGCCGTGTGGCGTAAACACGTAAAGGCTCACGAGACGCGTCGTCTGCTCGGCGCTTCCGGTTGAACAGACGACCCGTCTGGCTCTTCGCGGGGCTGGTATCAAGATATTCAAAGCAGAGGGGTGAACCAGAAGCTGATGTAGACAGAAAATGGTATATCTTCTTAAACTGTAGAAGGGAAGCATCCCATTTCATCAATGAGAAGATTAGAAGGGGACCCAATGGTTGTCAGAAGTAAACAAAAAGGATAGAAAAGCAGCGAAGAAATTTTGGAAACATCTCAACTCCTTGAGTAATAAGACTAGCCTAGAGCATGGGTTTGTAGTTACAGCTCAAGGTGTTCGGCTAGGAGATGAGGCAATGGAACAATGATGACAGAAAAATTTCAAGAAGAAACGTAGCATGTGCTCAATCAGGTGAGGATAGACTAGTTAGTGCAGTGGCTCCACTTGAACAAATCGAGTGGGAAAGGGCATAGAAGAGGGTTCCTAGTAGCACGTCGACAGGTCCTGATGGCGTCCCAATTATGACATGTTAATAAAAACATTGGGCCCAAATTTGAGAAAGCATTAATAGAGGCAGCGAGCAAAATGATCATGGATGGTAAAGCCCCCGACGGGTGGAGACTGAGCAGGATGAGCATGATATATAAGGGAAAGGGGGACAAAGCCGACATAAACAACTACCGTCCCATAACAGTGACGTGAGTGGTTTACAGGGTGGTGATGCAGATTATAAAGGAGACTGCAGCCATGGGTGGAGAGCGAGGAGGTGCTGGGGGAACTACAAAATGGGTTCTGGAAACAAAGGTCTGTTCTCATTGACGCAGTGTATTGAAATAGCAGAAAAGGAACACAGGCCCCTATGGCTCGCATTCTGAATATCAATGGAGCCTATGACAGTGTAATCCAAAAGGATTTGTGGGACATACTGGGCACTCTAGATGTGGAAGATGGAGTAAGTAATCTTAAAAGATATCTATAAAAGTAACAAGGTGCTTATAAAATGGGAAAACAAAGTATCTGGGCCTATAGAGGTACAGCAGGGGCTTAGGCAGGGGTGCCCTCTGTCACCTCTGTTGTTCATGCTGTATTTACAAGGATTAGAGAAAAAAATTAGGAGCGGACTTGGCTTCAACCTTTCCTTTTTCAAGCAAGGAGAATGGATTAAACAGTCATTACCAGGACTGATGTACGCGGATGACATTGTACTTATGGCTGACAGCAAGGAAGACTTGCAGAGATTAATGGACATCTGTGGTAAAGAGGGAGATAGCTTAGGTTTGAAGTTTAGTAAAGAAAAATTGGCAGTCATGATTTTTAATGATAATCAGGGCAGCGAGCATAGGATACAGGAGGTTACACTGGAGGTGGTGGATAAGTACAAATATCTTGGAGTGTGGATAAACAATGGGGCTGCATACCTAATGGAACATTAAAAATATGTAACGGCTAAAGGTAGCAGAAATGCAGCTGTGATTAAAAATAGAGCACTGTGGAATTACAATAGGTATGAAGTGGTGAGAGGGATTTCGGAAGGGGTGATGGTCCCTAGTTTGACTTTCGGCAATGCGGTCCTGTGCATGAGATCAGAGGTTCGAGCAAGGTTGGAAGTTAAGCAGCGAGGGGCAGGTAGGCTTGCCCTGGGAGCACACGGAAATACACCAAATCGGGGGGTACAGGGTAAAATGGACGTCATTTGAGGGCAGGGCAGCCAGCAGCAAGATGGAATTTGAGGAGCGATTGAGAGAAATGGCAGAAAAGCGGTGGACAAGGAGTTTTCAGTTATTTGCACATGAGGAATGTTGACACAGAAGGAAGCTGACCAGAAAATTGTCAAAGATTTGGACTGCAGGAGGGAGGCAAACCAGGAAACAGCAGTTAAGAAAAAGGTTAAAGAAACAGAGAGGGGTCTGTGGAAAACAGGGATGCAGACGAAATCAGCACTGGGAACATGCAGAACTTTGAAGCAAGAAATTGCCAAAGAAAATATCTACAATTCTAGGGGAAGCTCTTTGTTGTTTGAAGCCAGGACGGGTCAAGTACCAAGGTATAGACATGTTGTGCGGTGCGTGTGGAGAAGAGGAAACGGCTGAACACCTCGTACTTTTCTGTAAAGGGGCTTAACCCTAGGGTGCAAAGCAACGGGGCTGATTTTTTCAAAGCATTGGGGTTTAGGGACAGTGAAGGCAAAATAGACTAAGCGGGTAGAAATAACCAAACGGAGGTTATGATTGGTGGCTAAAATCAAGGCCCAGGGGTGAAATTTCACCCACCACAAAGTACAAAATATGTTAATAGTTATGGCTAGGTGGCGTATGCCACCGCCCAATTTAAAGGGTTCAGCCTCATCCATCCATCGCCCACGCTGCAGATTTCCAGAGCCTGTGGTGGTCGCATCGATGATAGACCACGAAATGTCATTGGCAGTCAGTTAAAATATATTTTTTTAGTCGAGTTCAAGCTCGTTAATTAGCTATGCGTGCTGTCGCAGTTTCGTGCGTATCTTGAATGCTGAATCGCACTTTCTTGATCTCTCATCGATTCTGTTCCGAGTTAACGAGATTTTGTAATACTTCAAACGTGAATCAGATTTGCGCTAGAACCTGTCGTATACACTAATGTGCCCACCTGTCGTAGCCATTCATAAATCGCGTTATGCAAGTGCCCACACCTGTTAAGAATATTGACTTTCCCTAAGAGTACCTTCCGCACATTTGGTATTTCGAACTTTTATATCATTTACAGCGAACCTCTCTACGTAAGTAAACAGAACTAGTTGGCGTCTGAAATGGTTAACACGCTTTCGACGTCTCTTTATAAGGAAAACATTGTAGCTTTGTGACAATTAAGGGTGCGATCGCGCAAACAGCTCCCTTTCCGCACGTTCGGTTTGGCTGCTAGTCACAAAGTGGGAAAGCTGCGGTACCGCCCCGCTGTCTCTGACGGCCGCTGACGCAATCACAATTCTGACCGATCACGAGAAGGCAAGCGAAGGAACGGAAAAGCGAGCTGTTTGCGCGATCGCACCCTAGGGTAGCGTTTCAAGCCTCGTACACCTTTCACAAAATATGAGAAACATTACGGCCTACGTCTTTACACAGTACACCTAGATGTTGCATCGAACACCAAATTAGTTGCTATACCATGCAACGCGCTCGCCTAAATAGTGTTCCAAGGTGTTCGTGTCGAAGAGAAAGCTTGGAGTGGGACTGCCTGCCCGGTATTCAGATGAAATAAATTTTTTTAAGTTGTTGGTGGCAGGAACACAATTCGCTTGAGAACATGAAAGTGCGACTCGTTCAAGATAAGCTCGAAACTGCGACAGGGCACGTAGCCGATCCATGTGTTCATTTGATTTGGCTAAAGAAATTATTTTGAACGATTGCCTATGCTCAGATTTCATGGTCATTCAACGCGACCACCACAGGCTCTAGAAATTGGCAGCAAGGAGCTCTGAGAGCAAGTGCCACTGACTCGGCGAACGGAAAATTGTGTGCTGGAACCGTCTGTTGAACCAGAAGTGCCGAGTAGACAACGCGTTCGTGAGACTTGGAGAGTTTTAGCCTCGCCTTTTGCTGTGTGTTTTCGACTGGTTTTTTTTTTTTTTTTTCTTGGGTCTTCAAAGGGCTGTGTCTCACGGTGTCCCCTGCCTGTCCACTGCCACGTAGCCCCAGGAGTAATAAAAAAGCGAATTTTCTGGAACTGTGGGACGAACTGCTGCAGCTGATTCTACGTGCCGCATATTTGATGATTGAGGAATCTCTATCTCTTTGCAATATTAATATTGAGATTTACAATATATTACTATATTTAATATTATCTATCAGTTTGCATTATCTTATAATATTAGTCTGCATTACAATATTATTGTATTACAATATTATAATAGATCGGTATATTGGTGGCGCTTATAACACCATTATACCGATCGTCCCTAGCTTTGTTTACTGCGCTAGTAGGTATATGTATAGGGACGTTGAGACGAGTGTAGTGTTAGGCAGACGCTATGACGTCGTTGCTACACTTGCTGAATGGACTGTTGCCAGTCAGACTAGACTGCTGCATGTCTTATCAGATGGAAGTGAGCCTGACATTGCACTTCGCCCAACTTCGCACCCGTTGGCTTGTGTATGTGCCCTCGCCTGAGCACTAAAAGTATTAGTTTGCTTTCAGCAACAGATCTAGACAAATTGCAGCTTAATGCACTGTGAATGTGCAGCGCACGAAGCCAACTTCTCTGAGCATAGGGTACAGCTCAGTGTCTAATACGCACCCGTCCGTGAGTATATTTTTCTTCCTGGAAGATTAACTCGGCTTCCTTTGTGACACACGGTCACTCCAGCACTTGTCGTTGCCACGTACGTATGCAGAGAGAGCCAACAATTGCAGACAAAATGGCACCACACGTTTGCAACGCCAGCCTGTCTGCCTGCCTGCCTACACTCTTCAAAACGGCTGTGTGGAAAGTTTTTATGCTACACTTCGGCTATAAAAAAATGCCTTCATGTAGGTGAAAGAGCTACTTTTTCTACATGGATTAAGTTTGCTACACTAGCTACACTCATGTCAGTACGTAAAAACATATTCCTAATGTTCCAAAAAGCCTGAAAAGAGCTAGCTGGAACTGTTCGTATTTTCTCCTTGCATTATGTACGAAACATTTTTTTCTTTCATAGCGCAAGAAAAAAAGTGAGCGTTAAATGCAGGGTTCGCACAGCCCCTTGAAATCCTTGAATATCCTTGATATTGACAGTATAAGTTCAAGGGCCCTTGAAACTACTTGAATACCTGTGGGCTCCTTGTAATCCTTGAAAATCCCGTGGTATTTCTTCCGCTAGAGGAAATTAACGATGTACCTCCACAAGTCATGCTGATATTTAAGGCCCTTTCGCTTACGAATGCCCATGAAAACAAGCTGTGTTGACTAAAGGGCAACATCAGGAAGTTTCGGTTTTAAATCTCGCAGCCCCTACGTCGTCTGGCAACTAATATGCATTGGAAATCCAATCCAATGCGAGACATATCGCTCGCTTGGCTTGCGTATAGTGCCTAGAATATACTCTAGTGTGCCGTCCACCGAGAGTCTCCAACGCGGGACGGTGGCGCGGGCTGTGATGCCTGCCGCCGCGGGCCACCAGACAGCGATGCCTGTCGGCACCATGCTAAATCCTGCGGTGTTCGACTCGCGTTCGTTTGCGATGCGTTGATTGCTACGCGTCGATTGTAATGCTTAGTTCATTTCTCGCCTTGCTGCCGCTTTCGTTGCAGTCTTTTCTTATTGTGAGTGGGTTTTTTGCATCTATGTGTGCATTCGTCTGTCTAAAGAAACTTTGAACAGGTCGCGAAACCGCGATTTCCCAGAGACGCGGAAAGAAACGGCTCATCTCATTACCCAGCGCGTCCGCAGACCCCGAACCTATTGCGGATTGGGACAAGAACATAAGAGGCAGATCGCTGGGCAAATGGGGAGACTCGCGTCGTGTCTTGCCTGAAGTCCGCCCATGTCTCGGCATGGTCCGGCACAGTCTCGAAGTGCAGCGCACCAAGCGGCCGGCGGCGGCAGGCATCACACTCGGTGCTACCGCGACACCCGCTCTCGGCACACTAGTATGTGCCTTTTAGGTACTATAGTCGGGCCGTTTGTCGGCCTCGTGCGCGCCATTTCAGTGAAGTTTGCGTTTGCGTTGTGTGTTTACTTTGACAAGATGCCAGGCGGGAAGTGCAAGTTTCAGCCTGCGTGGCTGCAACATACGGACTATCGTCACTGGGTGAGACCGGAACCAAGCGATCCTTATCGAGCAATGTGCGCATTATGTCAGAAGACGGTCGACATTGCAACGATGGGGGAATCTGCCTGCCTTGAAGAGCCACCAGAAAGGCGAAAAGGCGACGAAGTTTCCGTCGAACAGCCAAAGAAAAAGAAGCGGAGATAACAGCTCTTGAAAGAGAAATTAATGCGAAAATAGGGCTCCTTTCCTAAGTCATGTGAGGAAATAAAATTACGCTAACACTCCTTGAATTCTGCCTTTTTGCATCCTTGAAATGTCCTTGAATTTCCAGCCAAATATTGTGTACGAACCCTGTAAATGTTTACCTGCTCATTACCGTCTTTAAACCTCTCATCTGCATGGACTGACCATGTGTTTATTTTGGATGTAAATTTTGATGTTCCAACAAGATATGCGCAATCGTCCCTGCAGTATTTTTGCCTGCTACCTACAAGTTACCGTAGAAAATTTCCATCTTCCTCTTCCCTACTTTAGTTTTCGATTTTTGTTTTTTTGTCTTCTCTAGCCAGTGTTTTTTGTCTTCTCTAGACAGCAGCGAAAGCTGCTGGAGCTCAACTTCAGATCCAAGTTGCAGTTTTAGATGATCTTCGCAGGCCGAAACATTGTGGGATGCGTCGGTGCTGCACAAAAGTATGTAGTACGTGGCCGTGAACAGTGACAGCGTTACGCCCGACAGATTACAAGACGATCACGCGTGTTTTGCCGCTCTCCTGCAGAGAATAGTGGGACGTCGATTGCGTTAGTCACATGGTACATTTCTCCTCGCACGTCCCTCTCCCACCTGCTCTCCGAATGCACGCCGTATTCCAGTGGCGGGTCGAGTGTCCCTGCTCTCACTGCGCTGTCACCAGACTCCGCACTGCATGGTGCCCTGCTCCTGTTTTCCCAATGGAATTCGCCATATATCTCCTGTAACGGAGGTTTCCTGAGCCGCACTGGGCATCGTGTACATCCATTGTAAACACTGAGGCAAGCAATGGACATGTCACCACATGAACAAACATGGCAATGTCGTTGGGATCGCCGTGAAAAGGGTCAATGAAGTCCAAGTGCGATAAGATTGTGGCCACGCTCTGCACACTGTTGGTGTAAGGGAAAGCTTGGTTGTTCTTACAGGGGTGGGACTCCTGCGCCATTTTGAGACAAATGCAGATTTCTGTGCCAAATTGCTCCAAACACAGAAAATTGACCGCAAGTGTGCCACGCTGCGCTGGAACGGCTTCGGCATGTGTGCTCCGACAGTGGCCGCGAACAGCGAGTGGATTCGTTCTCCAAAAGAGTGCGGCCGATCACATTTGTCGCGCCTACCACACAGTTTCTCGTGATAACACTACTTCCTGGCGTGCGTGCGGCCACTCCTGGCGGTTTTCACTGCTGTCGGAACAGCCAGGGCAGCTGTATTCAACACGATTGATTGGGCCGTTCGGCGCGGCGCTCCCTAGCTGGAGGCGCAAAACAACGAAAAGCAGGCTGAGGACACTGCGAGTGAACTAGATATTATAGGGAGGCGCGGGCTACAGCGGCTTCAGCGGGCAGGCGTCTCTATCCACAGGGCCAGCGTACCGTAAAAATATTCCAATCTGTTTTTATGCCATATCGGCGAGGCCTGAGCCATTTTGACATATCGCGAAGGGCTAATGGCACATTTGGAATAAAGTCGCAGTTTCGTCCGAAAGGCGAAGCATTGATTGCAATAGCACGTTAGTAAACAGCTATACGAAGTAAGGATGGTAGTTTTATCGGCCGTAGGAACTTGTAAACATTGGCTTACTAACTTAACAAGCATGGTGTCACGTGCGCACAAGCAAACCTGAACACATCTCACTCGATGACCGTGGAAACTCTGCCTAAACGCTGGAGTGAGGAAGCGCGTCAGCAGGAGCGAGCGAATTGAACTTCGTGCGGCCTCTTGCTTCAATGTGAACTAAGCGACGAAAACAGAGCGTTCGTTAAGCTATGAGGACTCGCACTCTGTCCCTATCGCAGGCCACTTTCAAGATAGGGCCCAAGCGGCGTTGCCATACGCCTGAGCCGCTGGAGAACGCCCCCCCCCCCCCCTCCCTTCATTCCCCACACAGTGCCTTGCGCGCGACCCAAGACTGTGCGCTTCCTCCACGATATCCTCTTGCGCGCGCGAAATTGAGCCGCCGTTGTCGGCTCAACCTCGCACATACAGCATAGGGCGCGTGGCGACAATGTTATCGCCCCTGGACTTTATACGGAGCATCACGGTGACGACGGCAGCGATGCGCCTGGAGTGTAAATATGATTGCTATCGCAATAAAGACAGATTGGAATAGTTTTACGTTATATCAGCACAGTGTTGATTGCGGCTTTCTGGATCTGCGGTGACATATCGTGACCCAGAAATTAGGTTAGCGCGTCAATTTGGCCGCATAATTTGAGAACATTTCCCGCTATCATCATGAGCGTCGACGCGGGAATATATAGTTCGATTGTAGTTTCACTGATGCTTTCCGCTTTACAGGAAAACATGCACCGTGCCGCCGCTCCACCCACTCTTGCATATTCTAGTGTGCTGTAGCTACAATACGTGCTTCTACTACGTGCTTTTTGTTGGTTTATTCTGTTTCATCATGGTTTCGTGAAGTGCACTGCCATATTCTATTATACCACCAAATTCAGATTGGCCTGCTCCAAACTGCTCGAAAATTAAATTTACTTTGTACCAAGCTGCTCCAAAATTTGTCTGCGCCAAACTGCTCCGAAACACAATTTTACTTGCTCCAGAAATTGCTCCAAAATGACTTTGGGCAGTCCCACCCCTGTTCTTATGCACAAGTGGCACATACCTATCGTGCAAGATCGGCCAAGAATTGGGCGGTTTGCACAAAATGATTAGAAGTTTGCCTGCTGCGTAGCAACTTCTTCATTCAGTGTGGCTGCGATCCACCTGTGACAGCCATTAGTGAACAGGTTAGAAAGTTTGGAAGAAAAATCGGCAGTTCTTTTACCGCTCACACACACAATGATCTCGGTAACGCCATAGAACAACCAAATTTAAAAGTGTAAGCCATAAAGTGTTAAAATGAGTTGGCTCTGTCACATGACTATACAGTACAGTTCTCTACTTACTTATAGTAGTTATAATTATATTATAATTACTGCTCACAGCAGTAATTATAATATAATTACTGCTGTGAGCAGTATTATATAATACTATTATTATAATATAATATTATTATAATCTTACTGTAAAATTCTGAGCAAGTGCCCCCACCCGTGCAAGAAAGAGCCCATCCCTAACTTCACTGCCAACTTCAAACTTTCGCGCCGTTCCGGGAAAGCCCCCCCCCACTTTGCACCAACACTGGCCTGCCACATCCAGTCCACGAAAATAATGGCAAATTCGGCAAATCGCACCGGTGCGCATTGCGGTGCCCCCAATGAGCCATTTCATCAAATCGTGGTTGCACCCGGCGCCCCTAAAGTCCCTAGATATTTTTTTCTAGGGACTTTAGATGCCCCAGTGGGCACACGTGCGCATCGGGGTGAACTGCGGCTGGCAGTCTGTAGCTCATGGACCGTCGGCCGACGGCGAGATCTGCCTCTCACACGGCACAGAGGATTTCCCTGCGGCACAGCGACGTGACCACTCGGCGACAGGGGAGTGGTCGCGGCTACGCTTTGGCGTCGCCGCTGCTAATCTCTCGCCACCGATATCGTTGCTAGGCCTTTTCCAGTTAATTTCGAATCTGTAGCAGACAGTGCTTCAGAACGAACCGCCGATGCTCCCAAGCAGCAATGTTTTATTACCATCGTTGCCGCTTTACCCTCTCCTCGCAATAATTTCACACGATGAAGAAAGCATGCTGATATTTGCGGTGCCACCAGCTGCGATGCGAGCATGGCCGAGCCGTGGTTCGCTGTCCGCCGTCGGTAGCCATGCACTGCAGCTGAGCTTGACTTGTATGGGAACTCTCGTTAGTGCTAAACGTTTCACTGGGGACATGGTTATTAATAAAGTGAATCTTACGCGTCACTTTACTCTAGCGGACATAATTTTGCCTGGAATAGAAGCTGCATAACCAATGTTCGTTTCACTGGTCGCGGCGACGCGTTGGTGCAGCGTCAATGCTCTTTCTGTAGTTCTTTCGGTGGTTTTGAGAGTGATAAACACCACCAACGAATCTTTGGCTTAATAAAGTTCATGTTCAATACAATTTTAATGCCATTCCCGCAGCGCTTTTTTTTTTTTTTTTCTTGGGAAAATTTAGTCGTTGCCATCTTGAATTTTGGTGCCGTTCCGGGATAGCGCCCCCGCCTAACTTTGCCGGTAATTTCGACTTGCTTGAGGGGGGGCGCTTGCTCGGAATTTTACGGTAAGTTCACAGAAGCAAGCTTTATGAATATTTACACTTTTATTTCTGTTATCTGTATAACTGTGTATGCATTGTTAAGATGACACAACCAGGGTGCAGCCATGATATTGTCCTCCGTACTTGACGATGGTAGAAAAAAAAAATCGTTTTTATTGCTTTATTGGATAGCCATCAACCCAGTAATCATGCTGTGGAGCCACAATCTCCTGAGAGCTACACTTAAATGTGACCAGATCCAAACCTGTGCCAAGTGCAGCATGGCTTCAAACTTGAAAAAAATAGATTCAACGCATCACCTGTTGCGGCAGCCTCATGGTACCAGATACCATTGGCACACACACTATGTTAACAAGAGGGGAGAGCATGTCCCTCTGCATTTCCAAGAGGAGCAAACTATTGGAAGGGCGAATTTGGCACCTTTTGGTGAAATGGTCACTGTATGGCCTTAAGCTACACTGGGCCAATTGGTGGGATCTAAGTTATTTGCAACACCACGTAACGTTCGCGTCGACTTTTGCTTCTAGTTCGAACAAATGATTTATTGCCCTCCGTGATAATGTAGCGGCTATGGTGTTTCGCTGCTAAGCCTGAAATTCCGGCCACAGCCGCCACATTTCGTGGAAGCCGAGTTGCAAGAATGCCTGTGTACCGTGCATTGGGTGCACGGTAAAGAACCCCAGCTAGTCGAAATTAATCGGGAGTCCCTCTCTACGGCGTGCCTCATAATCATATTAGGGTTTTGGTGCATAAGATCCCACAGTTTAATTTTAATTCATATTACACACGCTCATTCATTCCCAGTTTCATGCCGTACATTTTCTTTTGTTACTTCAAATCATTTCAAACTAATACATTATGGGGCTTCAAGGGCGATTACAGGAAACTGGGGTCAACCTCGATGCAGAGATGTGCTTCACAAGATGTGTCAAGATGTGTCTTCACAGCGTCAAGTCTTCTTGGAGCAGTCAGGATTACGGCATCTTGAAGCACTCTTGAGGTCATCTGCTAACAACAAAACATTTAGTGGCTTCAATGTTTGGGCTGCTATACTTAAGAGTGGCTTCACACTTTGGGCAGTCTGGATCACCATTTTCATGGCAGTCTGGGTCCTCTCTCGAGTGGTGAAGAGGTAACGGCCGTGGCATGCCGGCATTGTGCATTAGCTCAATGCAGAGAGATAAATAGTGCACTCGCAGCTACATTGCCAGCCTTTACACATGCAAGATGTATTGAGCACGTGTCAAGGCTGGGGTGGTGTCGTGTGGTACTCCAAGGGTAGTAATGTACTTGCTTTGCACTATTCTTTTTTTGATTATTCACCTGTCATTGTTAGCCAGTTTCGGTGATAATGTGGGTTGAGTGCTACTCGGACCATTGAAGTGCAGAAAGGAATGCCATTCGAGAGCTCGGCCGAATTCTCCAATGCCCTGAACCCCGGGGACCAATGCGTTGTGCCATCCATTGCCTTCTGCTTACATACTAAATGTACCCCATTGTTTAGTGTTTGACAAGAGAATGTGGTAGATGTGCTTGATCCACGTTGGCAAAATGTTAAAAATACTGGAAGGCTGCAATTGCAAGGCAGTGTCTTCGGTACTAGGATCTCGACTGCTGATATGGTTTAATGCAACCAATAGTGAAAGGTGTCTTACAAGTAAACAAAGACTTGTTGGGATTTCATTCTAAGATTTATATGTTAAGAAGTGACTGCCTGCAATCGAGCCTTGCACACCAGTATCCCACAGTGGTATAGTGCCTGTTAAGAAGCTCGCATAGGGGCCGAAATGCGAAAACACCCGTGTACTTAGATTTAGGTGCACGTTAAAGAACCCCAGGTGTGCAAAATTTCCGGAGTCCCCCACTACGGCGTGCCTCATAATCGGAACTGGTTTTGGCACGTAAAACCCCATAATTTTTTTTAAGAAGCTCGCATAGGTGGTGGCAGCTGAGGTGCACCTTTGGGGCATCTGTTGAATATACAGAGGTGAGCAGCCTTGTCTAGAGCACGCCGCCGGGGCTCAGTGGAGCAAGGCAGCACCATCTAAAGTTAGCCGCTGGGCTAACTTCAGGTGTCCACTGCGCACACTTGACAAAAAGTGCCGGGGGCCTGCTCATTGCTTCCTTGTCCACCTTGTGCATTTGCTTCCCGCCGCCATGGCCGCGCTGCATGCCTATGCGACTGCACCAACATGTCTATACTGATGAGCCCATCTCTCCACTTATGCTCATGTCCCACATTGTTTTTCAGATGATCAGCCTGGACAAGAACCTCCTCGGCCTGGGGAGGGCCAGGACGTGTCATTCATGCAGTCTATGCAGCAGCGCGCTGCCCAGGCCGCACAGCAGCAGCCCCAGGCCCCACAGCAGCAGCAGCCCCAGGCCGCACAGCAGCAGCAGCCCCAGGCCACACAGCCCCAGCCCCAGGCACAACGTGGCGGTGGTGTCCAACGGCGGGGTGGAAAGCGAGCACCTGCTGCTGCCCAACAAATGGCACCAGGTGAATTCGCTAGCTGCAGAAACAGTGAAAGGCAATTGAACCTCTCGTCGACGTCAATGAAAGTCAAATGTCCTCCCGAGTGATATGGGCGAGAGAATGGGGTTTACGAACTGTAGAATTTTGAGGCTTCCCATGTCTCGTAACATGTCTTCAACCAGACACAGCATCTCAACATGCTAGCTGTCACAAGTGAAGCATGTGAGAACGCTCTCCTTACAACAGGTACCAGCAACCACTGACTGGTACCATCACTGCTACTGCACGGTGGTACGACCAGTATCTGCCCACTTTGACTTTTGACATTGCCCACTTTTGACATTGCCTTCCAAATAGCGCTTGTATGTGTCCTGCCTCACTCTTACTATGTGCATTTGTTCATGTTGCTTTATTACTGCAACTGTTCCATTATGTTGTGCAAAATGCACTTCTGGTCTTGATAACAGTGACAATTATAGCTACCCTGTACTTGCTGACATCTGTGACACAGAGGTTGCAATACATTGGATCATAATGAACAAAGGCAGCGTGCCTGATCCATATCAGTCGCCACGCCGCATTTTTATAAAAGAATGTGAGGCTATTCGCAAGCAGGCCAAATAAATGCCTGAAGGTGTTATTGAGCATTGCCATTGTTATTGTTCATTTTAAAGCTTTACGGAATTTTTAAAGATCACCTGTGGCAGGTAGCATAATTATTGTTGAGCTGAGTTTTTCGATGAGGCGGACATTAGTGGCACGATGAATAGACACTTATATTCAAATAATTAACTTCGTTAAATACTTTACGACACAAATTTGTGTTTACTTACCGCATTGATGGTGATGCTCTATTAGAGGTTTCTACACATAAATACTTGGGAATAATACTCGCATCCGACCTAAAATGGGATGACCATGTCTAGTACACCGAAAAAAGGGCCATGAAATAGCTCATTTATCTAAGGAGGCTTAAAAATGCCACGCCGGACATGAAACTTCTAGCATACAAGACATTTACCCTCACTCCTCTTGCAAAGGGCAGAACTTGAACAACTACAAAGAAATACGGAAAGGTTGAAATTCTTTTATTTGGTTTTTCATGGAAAGATTGGACTTGGCAAGACATTATATATAAAACCAGCATCTGAAAGTGCAGTGCGCTTTTCTCACTCGTAAGAAAGTTAGATTTTATAAAACGCACTGATACGTTCAAAAATTCATTTTTTCCCAAGAACAACCCATGAATGGAATTGTTTACCAGCTGATGTTGTAGGATGTGAAACAGTTGATTTATTTATAAATGCACTGAGGAACCGATCCTGATTGTTCCTGTTGTATTGGTTGTATATAATGATGCATTATTTCATTGTAGAAAATGCAATGTTTTTCTGTGTGCAGTTACTTTTCCATTTTTTCGCTATGTCTTTGTGATGTTATATGTTGCAACTTTTTGCCATCGAAAATTATGTATGCCCAATCCTGCTTAAAGCCTGGTACCCAGGCTAGCAGTATGGAATAAATAAAATAAATAAATTGCAATTTACGAATTGTAAGCTTGTCAGGTGTATCCACTTAAAATTATTTTACAGAGTGAGACCAGTTGAGATATGCGCCATCAAACTCGCCGTAAAAATGCACTGTTCCACTTTTTTACCAAAATGCGGTTTCATACATTGAAGCACAAAAGCAACTGGAACGCCCATGTATTTCGTCCCACACTTTGGGAAATATCACGAAACTTGTGTAATCCTGGAAATTCATTTCTAGTGGATGCGCCTTGCAAACTCACCGGCTACAATTCGTAAATTGTGCGCGACAGAATGTGGTCAGTTTCCTCCCTCTAACCCGGGAGATTGAGACGCGATCGTTGACACCGACGGCAAAAATGCGCTTCGAGTGTCCATATGATTGCTATAGCAATAAAAGTAGGAGACTCGCGGTACGATACGGCATCTGATACAATGGTGCCCGCCGGACGCCATTATCAGATGGCAAATTGTGTCGTGCGTCTTACTTCATGGTAACAAGTCAAGGGTGCATTCATTATGCAAGGAAAAGAAACATACTTGTTGATCGGTTAAGTAGGGGGTGCATTCATTATGCGAGTAAATATGGTACTTCCTTTTAATCCGCTTGTTCACACGTCGTGCAGTTGCATGGAAAGCGGAACTGTAATTTTCTACAGTGTTCCAGCGCGTGATCACACACTGCGATCAGTTTTTGTCTGCCTCAGTGTTTGTGTAGCACTGACTTTTAACGCTAGTCGTGCGTCCTCGTGCACTGTGTGAAACGAGACAAATGCAACAGCCCGCACACGACACTGTCAATGGAAGTGTGCTGCGCAGCTGGCGCTCTAGAAAGCTACAGTCCTATTAAAATATGTTCACGCTGTCCGATACGGACAACTAAAATATATCTTGAACAATGACAGGTGCGCGTCGGTATCAACACTTGGAACACCCCGCACGTTCGACAGCAAGCTCTGTTCGTACCAATGAGCATTCTGAGGACCCCATGCACTCCTATGTTCTAGCATGCCAGTGCCAAGTCGGGTCACACGCAGGACAGATGTGCTTCCAGATGAGCAATGCATTTGCTGATGCGAAATTTAAACTTGTCCTGTCGGGTCTCACATGTGCTCTTGGGACCAAGGAACGACAACACAGTAGTGCAAACAATCACAAGGGCATTTATTGCACCTTTCATACACCAATGCACACTAGCCGAATTACAACCAATAGAACATTCACATGGGCGCGCGACAAATCAAGGAACTCCAACTCACCGCGACCTGATAGCGAGCGAATATGTTCGCCCCATGCTGTGACACCATCGCCTAGTCGTTCACGTGTACGGTCACGCGAACAGTAGCGCGTTCGAACGATCCGTGTTCGTCCATACCGGTTTAATGCTCTTAGCCTCGTGAGACGGTCCCTTTCGACCTTTTTCTCCCAAGTCACCCCGCCGTTCGGTGGCGTTAGCATCGCCACACTCGCGCCATCTCTCACAATGCGCCGCAACCACCACGACCGCCGCTGGGCTTAAGTATGCGGAGAAGCCGGACTACAGGAGACATGCTGGGAAAACATCAGGGAACGCCTGAGTCGCGCATCCCCACAGTCCTAACAGTTTGTTGAAATGCTGCGTTTCGCACGTGAAGCTTCAGTGCTGGTATTCTCCATACACCTTCGCCAGCATAGGAGTTTCATCATCCTTGTCTTCTTCAGAAAGCCCTAGAGATGAAATCAGTGCTCCCACTCCTGCGCCAAATGCGCCATACAAGATTACCTGCGCCATCCTGATAAAAATACACAATTTTGCGCTGAATTGCGCCATATTGGCGCCTGCGCATTAAGTGTGTGGCCGCCTTAGTGGCCGCAGTGGCCTGTAGACGTGCGTAGCGCGCGTGAGTAAAGCGGCTTCATAAACCGAACAGCAACCGATAATTCGGGCTCTATGGGGACCGCCTGGGAGTCAGAATTATCCAAATTCGCCAGAAAATAACTGACTTTATTCCGCCAGTGGCTAAAAGACATTCTGGGTTGACCACTTTCCGAGATACGTTCGCTTTCGTGGGATTTCGCGTCACTAGTGTCAACGTTGGCATAGTTGGTAGTGTGCCAGGAACGCCGTCGGCGTGTCCTGTGCTAGTCGCGCGAAGTGTTGCGAAGGTGAAAGTATCCCGGAAAGGGATCGTCGAAAAATAAAGCCAAAGTTTGTCAACCTGCACCTACGCTTGCCTACGAACTGGTCAGTCCGTATCTATACCATTGTTATGCTGTCGCCACAGAAAGACGAAAGTACAATTAATGCATGCACCGAATCTTCAACCTTTGGCAACAGGACCGCAATGTTGTAGCGATGCCTTTTCCACTGCCACTCCTTGCGCTTCGTCAGTGGTATAAGAGCAGCGCTCCGCCTGCGTTATATTTCAGCCGGCAGACAACGGTGGACGATAAGGCCGGCGTATAGAATCGAGCAGAATGCATCACTACAAAATTGCCGCGCAGGAGTAGGCCGCGCTATCATAGCCGAATGACAGCGTTTTTCTTTTTTTTTAAACAGTTACTCTCCTCGTTTGCAGAGACATCAAGGGTGTAGTCGGCGCCACTTTAACTGCGGTCGCCGCGACCGTGTCGCTAGTTAACACGTCAATGAATAAACGCTGGACGCGCGGAGTCAACCCGAATGCACTCCCGAACGGCTTGCCTGAATTCGCTTGACGGTTTGGGCGCAGGCGGTGCTGGATTAATTAGGCTTTGCTAGTTTCGGTTTACAGGAGGTGTCGGCAAAATGACCGACCACCATGCTGCGGCGATGCCAGCAACTTATCACTATCAACGCCAAAATATTGGTATTTCCGCTCAACTCGGCGGTCAAATTAGCAGGCAGTCGTGCAGGCGGACTCAGAGTTATATAGAATTTCGTACCTTAAGGTGTCCGAAATTTTGGTCGTACTTATAATTTGAATTTATGGGCCAGTGATGGTGCCTCAAAGTAGTCCGAATAATCTAGCTTGTTTGAATTGTTGGTGTCGCAATAATCGGTCGACGCCAGTTGAGAATCGGCCAGTTGATCAACACAGGCTTCAGCTTCACGAGGAAAAACAAGAGTACCTGGTGTTGTCTCAAGCAATGACTGAGTGTTACGAGGGGCTTATCAAATGACTGGCCTGGCTCAGAAAAGCATTGATGACATTGAGTCTGCATTGATGACATTGAGTCTGGCCAGGTGTTTCTGACTGATGCTGGAGCCTTGCTGAAAACATCAGAGCAGCTTCACTCAACTTGCAATAAACTAATTACAGCACACTGTGTGAACAGGTTTGTTGTCTTCATTTAAATTAAAGGGATACTCGTGTATTTAGAGGCAAAGCAACATTGTTTTACAGCAAGCAAATAGTTTCCGGAATAACGCTTGTCAATTTTACATGTTTGAAATAGCTTGAAATCTCAGTTCGTCAGTGGCACTGCTGTGAAATGAAAATGGTGGAAGGCTAGAAAAACGTTTGCAGCAGTATCTACCTCTTTTGATATTGTTACGGAAGGATAGGAGGAAAGAAGAGATCGAGAGACACTGGCAGCTGCGTGTTGTTGCTGGTCAGCTATCTTGACCACACTAACCCTACTTGTGTATATATTGTAAATACATCCCATCCCGTCTATACTCCCATCCCCGTAACAATATTTTACTCAATACCTATTGTCTCGGTAGTGATCATAATTTTGTTTCTGGTATGCTTAGGAGTGTATTTATATCGGGAAGTTTTGCCTCATTTTTGCGTGTAGCCCATAGCACGCCATGATCTGCATGTCCGAAATAAAGGACACCAGGGCTCAGTGGTTGTCAAGGACCCTGCATAAGTAGAATGTAGAGTGAGGGCACTTGCTTTTGACAGCTTCCGATTTCTTGTGTTACTATTCCAAAGGGGGTCAGTCAGCCTGAACTGCTGTATTTGGTGGCAAAAGGACTCCTATAGCGAAAAGTCTGTATCAATGACCTAAATATGTTTGCTACTTTTTAAGAAGTATGCTTGTTGGAGGTAGAAGACGATGACTATGAAAGGCAGGATATACAGTTTGCTATTGCAGGCTTGGGGAGCAGTAAATGCTACACAGTAGGCGAAGAATTCGCAGTCTGGCGAAGATGCATCCGACAGTGACTATCAAGTAAATGGAGGCCATTCAAGCGCAATGATAAGGGACATGTGCGTGTTGGAGGTAGATACGATGACGAAAACCAGGATACTTATCTCCGGAACCAAAGGGTCACAGCGGAGAGCACCTGAACAAGAGGACCAGCGTACCAGGCTTTCAGAACGGGCGAGCGCATGCCGTGCTTACGCATTGAGCACACGCCTCTCAACTTTATTTTAGTCTTTCGCAGCCGGCACCAAAGCACCGGCCCAGAGCGCCGACGTTAGCGTCCCCGCGTTGCGGCGTCGGTGGGTGCTATGCAGTTTGCTTTTGTAGGCTTGGGGAGCAGTACTTGCTGCACAACAGACGAAGAATTGGCCATCTATGACGAAAATACGCCCGACAAAGCGACTCTCATAGATAGAGGCCATTCAAGGGCAATGATGAGCCGTGTATAATGAGCACAAAGAATATTTTTGAGGCCTTTCACACACAAGGACCACTGTCAAATATCCATCATGCAAGCTTTTCTACATTTATGTGTGATACAGCTGACAATAATATGCAACTCTGAAATACTTCGTATTCCTCTCTACAACCACTAAGCCCTGGTGTCATATATATAGGACAGTGCCATGTCTCATACTGATGTGGTACTTCGAATAAAATAAATATTTTTGTGTTTCTTAGGCACTAGTAAATCAATACAAAATGCTGGAAAAAAATTCCGCACGTTCAAAAAAAGTTCGGGGGTGAAAGGGTCAAGTGGTATGGGAAGGTGCACTAAAAATAGAAATCTTTAGCGTTTTTAGTACGGGCACAAAGTTCCTCCTTGGCATTTTCAAGAGGAGCGTGAAGCACAGGATTAGAGTGCTCTGATATGTAGTCTACTGACACGGCGTGACATGTTAGGACATTTGCACTCGCACGTCGTATACGTTGAATTCAGAAGCTGTTGAATGGACGATGCAGTGCAGCTGAACACATCTCGAGAGGCAGAAAGTCTAAGTAGAAGTGCGACGCAGTATATTTGCAGAACTTCACATATTCCCCATTACTTGTGCATGTCTCTGTGCAAGTACTTTTATGCATGATCACTACTCGCATTTTGTTGCCGCTGTATGTTTCTTGTGTATTTTTTCATAAGCGCTGACGTGTGACACAATCTGCAGGTGCTGTGGCAGCTGGGGAGCCCCTTGACATGGGGGCTGTACAGAAGGCCTTGCCCCCTGTCCCCGAGATGGCAGTTGTTCCAAAGCGAACAGCTTTTCCGCAGCGGCCAAAGCATGGCCAGTTGGGCAGAGCGATCCAACTTGTGGCCAATCATTTTGAGATTGAGCTACCACATGGCGATGTCTACCATTACGACGTGGCAATCGTCTCGCCTTCAAAGAAGGAAGAGGCCAAGGCCCCAGACCAAAAGAAAATGCGGTGCCTCAGCACCCGCATCAATCGTCTAGTCATTCAGAACCTCGTGGCTAAGTACCGAGGAGAGCTGAATAAGTGCCTCCCGGCATTCGATGGCCGGAAAAACCTGTACACACGGAAGCCACTGCCGTTCAAAGAGCGCACATTCAAGGTTCCTTTCCAGGAAGGTGACCGGGAGCAAGAGTTCATTGTCACGGTCCAGTATGCTGCCACAGTCAGTCTGGATGCACTGCATGCAGTTTACGACAGGCATGTGCGCACTGTTCCGCAGGAAGTTATCCAGGCACTTGACATAATAATGAGGCACGGTCCATGCGTCACCCTCACGCCCGTGGGGCGTTCCATCTTTATGCCGCCAGCACCGGGCGACAACAGTGAACTTGGAGGTGGCCACGAGGTGTGGTTTGGCTACTACACCAGCGTTCGGCCTGCCCAGTGGAAGCCAATGCTGAACATTGATCGGTCTGCGACTGCTTTTTATGAAGCCATTCCGGTCATCGAGTTCATGTGCAAATTGCTGTCGGAGGGCCCTGCCGGAGCGCCCTATCAGAGGCCAGAAAACTTCAGGAGGCTCACTGCATCGCAGTGCATAAAGCTTTCTAAAGAACTGAAGGATCTGAGAGTCAGGGTTCTCCACTTGAGCTACCCTCGAAAATACAAAGTCGCAAAGGTCACTCAGCTGTCAGCGCAGGAGCTGAACTTCAACCTAGATGCGGGCACGAAAACTAATGTGGCGGAGTACTTCCGCCAGAAGTATCCCAAATACATGCGCTACCCGAACTTGCCCTGCATTCAAGCTGGCACTCCAAACCGCCCAGTCTACTTGCCACTGGAGGCCTGCCACATTGTGGAAGGTCAGCCGTACCGGAAGAAACTGAGCGAGTCCATGACGACCGAGATGATCCGGCGCACAGCACAACCGCCAGCACAGCGGTTCAGGTCCATCATGAGCTCAGTAAGAGATGTCGTCGACAAGAGCCGGCCGTACCTGGATGAGTTTGGCATCAAAGTGAGCACCAATCCAACGCAGCTCAAGGGGCGGGTGCTGGACCCACCGTCCCTCACGTTTGGTGGTGAGCAGACACTACGGCCACGTGATGGTGTGTGGGATCTGCGTAACAGCCGGCTGCTGGCTGCCAAGGCCATTGATAAGTGGGCACTGCTGGGCGTCAACTGCCGCCTGGACCCAGGGGCCATCAATAATATGGTGCACCTATTCAAGGATATTGGTGGTAAACTTGGCATGATGGTTAAGGATCCTCTTTTTGCCAGGAGTGAGCCGACCGGCAGGACGCCTATTGTCAAAGTTCTGAAGGAACTAAAGGATAACAAAGTTGAGCTCGTCATTATTGTGCTTGGGCGCCAGGCATCCTATGCTGATATCAAGGAGGCGGCTGAGGTGAAGCTTGGCATTCGCACGCAGTGCATAAAAGAATTCAACATGACACGAAAGTGCAATCCAGCACTTATTACGAACCTCTGCTTGAAGATCAATGCCAAGCTAGGTGGCACCAATAACGGTCTTCTCAGCCAGGAAAAGCCTGCCATCTTCAAGGAGCCAGTCATCATCATTGGGGCTGATGTCACACACCCGGCACCAGGGGATCGGTAAGCAGGGTGTTGTAAATCTTTCAAACACATTGCAGCAGTTGGATCAAATTGCTCTCGCATAACATGTGGGGGGGTGTCAATAGTAATATTTGAAACTAAATTGAATATGAATCGATCAGTGCCAGGAGTGAATTGAATTTTAGCAAGTTTCTGTCATTACATTGCACATTATGAGAAATTTATTAAAAATGTAAATTGAGCATTAGGAACAAATAAGCTGTTGATTCGCACAGGCAATATTTGTGTGTGTTAATGACTGCTGTACGACTTGTAAAATCTGTATCTCTCGGTGATTTCGTACAGCCCAACTGGTTGATTTGGCACTGTTTACTGAACAATTTACACAGGCACGTTGAACATCTGTAGGCATGTCCAGAGTTCATCATTTTCATGTGAACTTTCTAGAGCTTTTTCATGCTAGACATATAGTTAAACCACTGCACACAATTGTAACAGGGTGAAGCCATCCATTGCTGCCTGTGTCGGAAGCATGGACTCCATTCCATCACGGTACCAGGCCTCCATTCGTGTACAGATCCAGAAGGAAGAAGCGGTCGCCCGCGTAGAGATCATTGAAGACCTAAAGGTGAGTTGCAAGTCAGCCAGGCCAGCATATGTTGGAAATCTGCACATATCAGCTATGTGAGCATTGCAGCAGTTTAAGTGGCTGCCATTTCCCAAGAATGCATCTGTCCTCCCCAGGTTACTATTCAACCAAATGCTTCTGGCTTGATTTGTACAACTTGATTTATGCCCTTGGGTTTATTTGCAGACTTAACAGTAAGCACTTTGACAACCTTAATCCTCTCTTGTTCTTGTCATATGCCATGCATACTTTAATGAAGTCGCATGTCTTGCATCCGGTTAAACAATTCTGCAATGGTAAAGCTGCACTTTGTTTTACACATGCTGCAAGCAACTGTATGGCCTCCTGCGTCTCCTCAATCTGTCTGCATGAGCTTGTGCAATGTGCGGCTCCCCTGTACTACAGTTATCCAAGAAGGGTCCTCGGATTCGAGTCATACACAAAAAGTGTATTTATCAGGTTCAACAGAGATTACGTTAGTCGCTGACATATTTTTCAGACTCCGAAAATTTGGACTTGTTGGATATTCCGGACTTCATAAATGCACCGTCAGGGTTCCCATAGAGCTAATGCAGTTTCGCGACAGATTTTTCGAATGAATTTAGGCCCCAAAGTTTAATTTTTCGGTCTAAATCACTAGTTCCGCGCCATGCTACCCAATTTTGGAGGCCGCCATGTTGTATTTACCGCTGGCTTTGCTTCTAGTGTGCCGCTCTATAGCCTCCAAGATTGGGAAGCACACGTTATCAATAGAGAGCACTTGCCATGCCCGTCTCGGAGGCCATGCCTGCTCTTCTTTAGCTGACAAAATGCTCTAGGTGGTGGGCATTTTACTGCGGCCGCGTAGGCACCAGATCTTCTACTTGATCTGCGACATAGAAGTGTGTGCTGGCCTCATCTTCAAAGCGATCTGCAGTGAGAACAAAGTGCAACTAGTGCCGGTAGCTTTGTATGCTCTGGGCTTTCGACGTTTAGTTCGTGTTAGAGCGACGGCTCAAAAGTCAATTCACTCCAGTTTTGACAGCTAGCTTCTGCGGTCATCGAGCGAGATATGTTCGTGTTTACAAGTTTATACAGCCGATAAAACTACTACCCTTAGTTCATATCTAGTAAAAGCTCATTAACTCGATTTTCACGGGGAGTTGGAATTAAGGGGGGACTGGGTTCTAGAGGAAGAAATTTTATTCAAGATATGGCGCTGAAATGTTGTACATACATGTAATGAGATGTGCTTATTTTGAATATGCAGTCCATTTTTTGTTATCTCCTCTGGTTCTAATCTTATGTGCTTCCTTTAAATAATTTTTTGCAAAGGTTTGCAGAATGTGTTCTTTCGATTTCGTTAAACAGGGTATCAGTGGCTTCTGTATCATTCAAGGAATGCTGTCAGACCAACCTTATTTCTCTGCCTTATCTAGAACACGAGTCGTGAGGCTTCAAGGTTAGGCACCAGAAAAACACTGTTTTGAGTTTCAACTTTGAAACCTTGCAACTCGCATTCTAGGTAAGGCAGAGCAATGAGGTTGGTCTTACGGTATTCCTTGAACCATACAGAAGCCATTGATACCCTATTTAGCCAAATGGAAAGGACACATACTTCGCAGAAGATATTTAAAGGACACTTGCATAAAATTAAAACCAAAGGAGATAAGCAAAAATGGACCTGATATTTGAAATAAGCACATTAAATTACATAGTGTAGACCGCTTATAACGTAGGTCGCCGGAGTCGCGAATATCCGCACTATAAGCGGTACCGCACTATAACCAAAGCAACAATTTTCAAGGCCCGCACATATGCAAAACATGTGCACCGAGCCGCCACGCGTATGCAACAGTCGAGGAGTGCGGCTAGAATGTTTGCATTCAAATTACAGTCGAATCTCGTTAATTCGAACCAAATCACGCGGCGGCGCCTCCGACTGGCATTGCTCCGGTACCGCCATAGAGTAAAAGCTTAGGAGAGACCGAACAAAACCAAAAAAGAAAAAAAAAAACATGGCGGAAATTTCACCTTTCTCAAATGGCAAGGTCGCCGATTCTGCGTTACGCTGGAACATGCGTGTACGTGCCGACGTCTCAGCCACAATACCGTAGCCACGCATAGAAAATGGCAGTGAACCCTTCTTTCTCTACTTTCTAGTCACGTGTTGACCTTGCACGCTACGGCTACGGCGCAGAGGGAAGCAGCGGTGCTGTCCCAGGCCGGCCCACGAAACTGCCCACGCCGGCAAACACGGGCAAACGCTTGCTTCCCGATAACGTCGGAAAACGAAACTACGGGAAGCTGGCGCCAAGCCGGCTAGAGCGGCGGCGGGCACGCACGGTGACAGTCGAAAGTGAGGGAGCTACAAGGGAGGGCGAGGGGAGCCACTGAAGCGGCAGAGTTGCCGAGGTGAAATCTGCTTCCCTGCCGGCCTCCTCCCTCACATTCCATGGTCTGAGCGTGGAGTGCGCCCTTTGCTGTGCCGTGTCGGCGCCGCCCGCTGCCTGAAGTTTCGTTTACTGCCGTTATCGATAGTGAAGGGAGCGTTGGTCGGCGTTGGCAGTTTCGTGACCCTCGCTTGCTACACGCGCCGTGATATTTCGCGACTCGCACTCAAGATTCTGATTTCAGCCTCACGGGCTGTTCGTTCGCACCACGTGCCCTTCTCCTCCACTTCGTCTTTCTTCCTCGAGCACTCCTTGGGGCGCCCGTTTGAGGGGAGCGTTCGCCGTCTCCGCTGACTTCCGTACTCCCAGGCAGCCGCACTGTAACCGGTAATTTATTTCCCGCAACTGCGCTAAAAGTGATACGTGTATACAGTACATGGAGTGCTATGGGAAAATTAACGGGAGTCTGAAAAGACTGCACTATATCCGGTCCTGCACTATAAGCGGTTATAAGTGGTCTATACTGTATTATGTAGAAGTCTACAGCACCATAGCTCAATGAGTAGATTTAAAAAATTTTTGCTTAAAGGCCCACATCTCTCCTTAACCGAAATTCGAACTAACAAAAGTTATTAAGAAAAGGCTGCATCTGATAAAAAGTAAAGCACCTCTGGGTACCTTTATTTGCAGAAAAAAAAGTCCGTAATGGGTTTTTGCTTTTTCACTCTGAAAGCAATTGCTGTCTTGTCTTCCAAAGCTCGAATGAGCCAGAAAGCATAGTCATTGTCTTTGAGAAACTGAAGAAAAGCCAGGCGTGATACAGTAAGTCCTGTGACAACGAAGGTCGTACTGGTGTTTCACCAACATCATTCGCGTCATCATCCACGGCTGGTTCTTATACCCCTGTCACAATGGCAAATTTAGTGTCACTTTGAGCAAGTGCACTTTGGCTCACAAAGTGTCACTTTAGCAGCGTGCTGCTACACGAGAAGTGCACTTCGAAAATGATGGTGATGGCGATGAGTCAGTAGCACAGCATATATTTTAGGTAATACTTGCTAAGTAATAACGTATTATATATATGAACAGAATTTAGAATAAAATTTAGGTGCAAACGAAGTGAATCATTGCAGTAACATTAGCGCCATTCATCACCACGAGCCAAGACAAGACGGCGTCGTATCCGAGGCCGCAGGAGGCGCTCGCAGCTAGCCTGATCCCGAAGGAGGCGCTAGCAGCTAACGTTGCTCGGCGGCGGACGCGGCCATTGCACGGCATGGGCTCTGGCATGCCCCCGGCGGCTGTGGCCGTCAACAGCCTTAGCATGTGGATAGCCTCTGCATGTGGAAACGCCAGCATGTGGATGGCATTAAGTACACTTACTTCGTATTTCGAGGGGTTGTCCATGCACAAAATCATGCGCTCGATGAAGTGTTGCTTATACAGGACCTTTATATTCTTTATTATGCCTTGGTCCATCGGCTGCAACACCGACGTTTGCAGGCAAGTATGCAAGACGAATAGCATTCAAGGTTGGTACACTCGTGGGCACAGCATTGGTCCACGACGCGAACTTGCGATCAAGTTTGGTGATCCACTCTCTGAAAATGTTGCACGTCATCCACGCCTTCCTGTTTGAGGCATAGTCCACAGTAAGCGTCTTCACGTCTTTAAAACACATAGGCTTTGCGGCCTTCCCGATCACAAGCAGGCGACATAGTTCGGTGCTAGCCATGCTTGCCGCGATCAGCCGACACCCTTTCTTTACTCCGTTTGCCCCCAGCACAGTCGTCTTTGAATGTCAAGGTCTTGTCTTGTAGCAGCCGGTGAAAAAATGCATCTTGTCTGCGTTAAAGATGTCAACCCACTGATAATCGCTGAGGTACTCTCGAAGCTTTTCAGCTTCCCATGTCACGCATGTTTCCGGGTTGACAGATGCCTTTTCTCCACACACGCTCTTGAATATCGGGTCATGCAGATGTTTGAAGCGTGTCAGCCACTCATCCGATGAAGCGAAGTCGTTGATATCCAACATTGCTGCAAGAGATAAGGCTTTTGCCATGATGACCTCACCACTGAGAGGAAGTTTATTTCGAGCTTCTTTGATCCAAATCGGCAACGCCTTCTCCAGCTCTAGGTAGGCACTGGTGCGCATTCGCTTCCTTGACATTTTGAACTTTTCATTTTCAAAAGCATCCAATATTGAACACTTTTTTTTTTTTGAAGTTCGAGAGCGGGTTAGGCTTAATGCCGTACTTGCGTGCTGTGTCTTGTTTGGTGGTGCCTCCTTTGTAAACTTTCAAGACTTCGACTTTCGTTGCCAGGTCAAGTGTTTGGTAAGAGCCGCGTGTTGCCATTATCGATCGTCGCCACTACGACACTCAAAAATCAGAAGCGTGGAGAAACGTGCGGAATTAACGCAACGCGCGGCTGATGTACTCGCCGGTGTTCACTAAACAATCTTGCCGTTTCAAGAGATGTAGCGCTGCGAACAGCGGTGATGGCAATGACACCAGTGCGGTCAGGTAGCCGTTTTGGCACGTGAAAGATTGCGCATTTTGTTTTAAAATTACGATATTCTCAAGGTTCTCGATTGAAAATTAACTTCTAATTAACAGATATTATGAGAATTTAACTTTGAATTATCGATCAACTTTTTTCATAGAGCTGCATACAAAACTGTTGGGACCACTCTTTCACTACTAATTAACCGAAAATTCCAATTAAGCGACTTCGAATTATCGGGAGTCCACTGTACTTCCTTTTTGTGTTCTGTTTTGTTGTCACAAACAGGAGTGCGGTTTCATTTTTTTCATGGTTCTAGTTCTGTTGTATGCCCTAATCGTTCGCAGAACCTGTATCCAAATTAGTAGCCATGTTGTGCAACTAACTATATTGCACTTCGTTTTATGTGACATGGTAGGAGCAGGAAAATTGAACATAGTTGGACGTACATACCTGAAACTTGACAGGGCTGGTCTTTGCCAGCCTCCCCCCTCCTTTTGTCCCAACCTCATCCACTCGAGTGTTGTAAGTCTAGATGTCATGCTGACGTACTAGCGCTGGAGTTTCAATGTGAAATGTTAGGAGTGGAACTTGACCTTAATTTTCATTTTTCATTTGCTGAACCTATTGCTGCAAAATTAACAAATACTTTACAAATACTTCATCAACCTAAAGTTCGGTGTTTCTCATTAGTGTCGCTGGGAGCTTCACAATTTTAGTTCCCCTGAAAGCTTTTTTTTTTCTCTTGCTTTTCATAAACCCCTCTGCGTATCTTTCTCATGCTTTAAATGTGCCGGTTTGTGGCAAATTTGAGAATTACAACATTATTGCACATTTGCTGGGAGTGGTTTAACATTTATGGTCAATTGACGATTGCCACTTGTAGGATATGATCAAGGAGCTGTTGAAGGCCTTCTACCTAGAGACACGCCACAAGCCCGTAAGGATCATATTCTACCGGGATGGAGTCAGCGAAGGCCAGTTTGGCATCGTGCGTGACCAGGAGCTATCTGCTATACGGCAAGCCTGTCTGGAGCTCAGCCCAGATGGCTCGTACAAGCCTCCCGTCACTTTCATCGTTGTCCAGAAGCGTCATCACACTCGCTTCATGCCTGCGAATGAACGTGATGGTGTGGGTCGTGCAAAAAACATTCCACCAGGTACAACTGTGGATACTGTAGTGACACACCCTGTGGACTTCGACTTTTTTCTTTGTAGCCACGCTGGCATTCAGGGCACAAGCAAGCCAGCACATTACTACGTCGTCCATGACGATGCGAATTTTACTTCAGATGACTTGCAAAAATTAAGCTATTATTTGTGCCACACATACGCACGCTGTGCCCGAAGTGTGAGCATTCCAGCACCAGTCTACTATGCTCACCTTGCTGCTTTCCGTGCAAAAGAGCACATTGCTAGTGCTTGCAACATCTCAAGCGGAAGCAGCGTAAGCTCAGCTGGTTCAGACAGTGTATCAACTGAACAGTATGTGAGCGCTGTTAAAGTAACTGAAGCAATGCAGAAGCACATGTACTTTGTGTAACTTCTGTGTATGCAAAGAGCTGCTTTTATGTCATGTTTTTAAAGATCAATAAATGCTTTTAATGTGCTGCAAGTGAGCTTGATTGGTTCAATGGGACCGGGAAATGCGCAACACATGTTGAGCGGAAACACCTGCTTAAAAAAATTTGGAAGGGGAAGGATGCAAAGCTGCCCCCTTTTGTTTCGTACTTCTGGCAATTTTGCACTTTAATGAGCCAGGTTTACGGCATGTACATTCTGTGTGAGCTGCAGCTTCAAATGCACTCAGACTTGAGACATCAAATTTGTGGCTTGCGCGTTTGTTTTCAAACGTTTCTTATTGCTTCAGGTAGCATAATACAAGCTCGGAAGATTCATATATTCTCGGTAAATTAATATCGCATTATTTATGTGAATGATTTTCGGTTTCTGGGCGCCGAGTTGCACAGCGACGTCACTGTCTACAAAGCTTGGTCACGTGGGACCACAAGGCTCTGACGCAAGCACTGCTGTATCGTCTGCTCTCGCACACACTGTCTGTACCAGCGTAGGTTCGCAAAACCAGACGGTTAAATGGCTAGCTGCGGCAGCTCCAATTACGACTCTACGTCTGCGTCTGATGCGGCTCACTGCCCTCTAGTCTCGAGGCTTTCTAGGCTTGCCCAGTGCTGTGGGTCACCGCTTATTGTGCGTCACTCTAATGTAGTATGACGTCCATAGGTGGAAAGTTCATTTCTCTGGGGGGGGGCTTGCTTTACGAAACCTACCCATTGATATATGTATATATTGAAAGACTGAAGACTACCAGGGCAGCCAGCACTGGCAGACCAGTTATATTCCGCAGGCACGACCCAGGCTCGAACACAAGAACGGGGATGATGATGGCTATATACAAATGAGAATGATGAAGTACGTTAAATGTGCTCACAATATATATACCTTGCGAACAATTTTATGTGTAGCTTTATGGCGAAAGCAATTATGTCGACACTTCCAGGCAAATTTTCCCTGTTGTCGCTGTGATGTGCCGTATTAAATCCGAAAGCCATATAAATGATGGAACCATACATTGTGGGTGCTGGAAAAAGTAACAGTGAGTCGAAAGGGATGGCGGCTTGATTTCTGATTTTAAGCTAGCACTGCATTTCCAAACGCAAGTCACAGCGCTGCGCTATCTCGCCAGGGTTCTGACAGCGAGTGTGCATGGTCATTGAGTGAGATGTGTTCGTGTTTACCTGTGCACGCGTGACAATCGCGGAGGTTTAAATAAAACTGTTGGAGCGGAGGTAGCCTATACCTACCAATGGGCGGCGGCCATCTTCCCACAGGCTATAAACTGGAGCCGCAGCACGCCTGCTGCGCTGACTGCGTCTCCCCGTCGTGGTTTTTAAAGGTTAGGGCGAGCACCAAGGAGGTTCTTGGCGAGCACCAAGGGGGAACTAATCAATATGTCAAATGGCAGATAAGAATGCAATCAACTTTACTTTGTTTCTTTTGGCGTTCTTCTTGCAAGCATGAACACCGGTGAAGGGTCTGTAGCACTGGTCTTAAAAAAAAATAATCAGCCTCGTAAGAGCAGACCTCACTCTTTCGGCACTCATTTCCTGTTTTTCTTTCCTCATGCGATGGAGTCTGATGCTTATGGAGAGTTAGGCCACTTCGCCATGTTTGATGAAGCGCCATCAAATGTCATTGAAACAACCTCAACACCTATTGACATTAGCTTTTCAATACACTCTTTTGTTAGCACGGCTCTCTGCTCCTGTCAATGAATCAAATAAAAATATACCCAACTGCCAACTTCAGTCGCAAGTTCAAGCCAATGAGCACATACACATGCATTCTTGGCTTCAGGCAGACTGTCGTCATGCATTCCAGTCCCAAAGTCCACATGTGCAAACACTTTGTCGCTCACAAGCTCAACATGTTTCCCGATTGACATATCACCGACAAACTACAATAGTCTCTCCCTGCGGCATTGGACAAGCTTTTTCAAGAAAGACTCTGCTGTGCAGCCAGGATTCCCGTTGATGGAACTGTATCATTCTCGTATAGTGCGCTCTGCTGGCAGGGCTCCATTAAACTTAGAGCGTACATACCCATAAGCTGACGCAGAATAAAACAGCAGCGTTAACGCAAATGCACGCAGCTCAAATGAGTACGTGCCTTTCTGGTCTTTTACTGCCCTGTTGAGTTGCTGTATATCAGGGGAAAAGGCTGCAGTGAACACCTCCATATCCTCCTCAGACATGAGCTTTTGGTCCTTAATATCCCGTATGTCTTGAATAGTCTTGTTCTTTTTGGTCAATCTCCGTTTGCTCTGCTGCAGAATTTTGATCTTAAGGTGTCTTATCTCCTCTTGAGAAACATGAAGCATTTCTTTGTAATGCTGCTTTCTAGGTGATGCAACTGCCACTACTTTGTCGACAACACTTCTGTCGGCTGGAGTACTCCCGGGCCGCGGTGGTGGTCGTATTCTTTTAAACTGGAACGAGAATTGCACAGTTTAAAACTACTGGCTTTACTCGCTGCATTGCGTAAAGCAAACACACATAAGAACAGAAAGGGCACAAATGTAAGACAAAACAGCTGCTCGTATAATGCCTAGACGACGCTAAAGCCTCATAGTCAACTGATGACGAAATCTAGGTAGTCATCTATTTAACTTAAGCGAATAGCAAATGGTGCATTCTTTTCCTATTCGCGCTCCGCACCGGCGATATCAACTAGTTCAAGAATGTGTACTAGCCGGCTTTTGCAGGTGGTTTGGAAATGCGTCAAACACGGTCTGACAACCTCCCGGTCGCAGCCGTATCGCCTATCCGGTCCGGTCGAGACAACCCGGCGTGAAGTGCCTCGAACATATGTGATCGCAGTCTTGCTCCCAGCCTTCCCGCCGAACAGCCCGCTCCCACGTGCTTCACACATTTGGGTCCTTAAGAAACTTGTCTGGAAAAGAAATTGTCACAGTTTCGCCCTAAGGGCAAAGCAATGAATGCGATAGCAACACACAGCAGCTATGTCATACGAAGTAAGGTGAGCTGCTTTGGTAGCAAAATGAATTGTAGTAAACATGAGCTTAGTAAGTAAGCAGGTGTGCTGCAGCGTAGGCAGACTGACATGAAAAGAAACTCGATGACCACGACAAGGCACGTGTGAAACGCCTGCGCACAATGCTCACATCGGCAGCGGAACGAAGAACTCTGCCCACGCTCCGCTACGAAGCCGTTTGAGCGGAGCGTTACGGTGCGTCTACTGCTTGCTTTGTAGTTTTACCACAGAACACCCATACAAACAGCCATGCTGGGAGCGCGTGGCCAGCGCCTCTGGAAGACGCGCGCGTCACAGTTTCAACCGAAAGGCGAAGCATCAATTGCAATAGCAAATTAGTATAGAGCTATACGGAGTAAGGATAGTAGTTTTATCAGCTGTATAAACTTGGACATGCAGCAGCACCAGCAACGCTCCCCTCCCTCCCGTCCCCCCACGGCCTTTCGCGCGACGGAAGAAGTCGCGCGAAATGCTTTGTATATATATATATATATATATATATATATATATATATATATATATATATAATATGGTGATTGTAAAGGAGGAAAGAGACGCTTAATTCTGCAGCCCTTCAGGGAGCACGGCGCAGAATGAGTGTTTGCTCTCCGCCGTGCGTTTGCTCCCCCTGAAAGCGTGCATCCCTCGCGCTACTTTAGCACATACAGCATACGGCGCGCGGCGACGATTTTATTGCCGTTGACGTCAAACGGAACTTCACGGCGATGCTGACAGCAGAAATCTGCTTTGGAGTGTCCATATAATTGCTATCGCAATAAAACAAATACCGTCAGATGTGAAATTGCAGACAGATAGCGAGCTGTCAGCATGTGTTGCGACAAGCAGAGAAGTGTTCATGATGCTCAAAATCTGCTACTTAAAAGTAAAACGTAATCCCAAAGTCCTTTTTCGCTCGATTTGTGCAGCCGTACGCAACGCACGATGCAACCATTACAACGTCCGGACCTCGCCACGCTGACTATACACACTGCGGGCGGCTGCCATGGCGGAAGATGCGCTTTCTGCCTACGCGGCTTCAGCTCGGGTAGGGTTAGGGTGGCTAGACTATGTCAGGTAGGGTGGCTCAGGGGCGTCCGCTCCGTTCCAGCAATCTTTATTTAAACCTCTATAGTGATAACGGGCTTGTTAATGTACATAGCGAACGTTTACAGCAGTTTATATAGCTAATAAAACGACTAACCTTACTGCGCATAGCTGTCTAATAATTCGATATCACAATCAATGCTGGCGAAACTACGACTTTTTTTTATTGCGATAGCAATTATATGGTCACTCCTGGTGAATTTTTGCCGTCGGCATGGGCGGCGGTATGGTGGTACATATGCATCTGTTGATATGTTAGATAGATGCTAGTATTGAAAAGTCAAGGTTAACTGAATTATTCGTCAGAATTTTGGCAAATGCACAGCGAAAAAAAAATACTGTCGTAAAACAAGTGCAGTGTATGTCTTTTATCCTAAATTATTTCACAATGCCAACCTGCACCCCAACCCCCATATACCCCTCACCTCTACCAGTGCTCCTTGCGCATTTAATTCACTGTACACTAATGCCGACGATTTCCTGTCGGTCTCATCCACATTCTCATCCAGTCTCGTCTTGTGCAGGGTCGAAGTGCGACGCGTGTTGTGGCACAAAAGTTTATGGTGCATAGGCTGCTCATTGTTCTATCCGATATACTGAACTCCAGACCTACTGAACTTCAGACCTGCACAGATCACCCTGCTCCAGCACCCCTGGTCTAGTTCACCCCTTTTGCCGCTAGGAACATAACGTACGAGCAGAGTGGCGCTAGCTACAGTTAAACCTGGATATAACGAAATTGACAAATTCCCGGAAAACTTCGTTATAAAGTGGATTTCGTTATATGCGGGTTCGGCTCGAAAATTCGAAAAATAAACGTTTACCGTATTTACTCGATTCTAACGCGCCTTCAATTTTAACGCGCACCCGTTTTCCGTTTTCGTCGAAGCACTCATCCTCGGAATGTCACACCAAGTACCGGATGCGTGGACGCGTATCGTTTCGCACAAGCGCGAGGCATCGGAAACGAAGAGCGAGCGTCACGATGGCGTCGTAGCGTCGTATAGTGTTACAGTAGAACCTCGCTGTTACGTTCCCGGGGGCTGCGTTTTCCCGGCTGTAAGTCGTTTTCGACCGGTCCCGGCACAGCTCCCTTAGAACTCAATGCATTGGTAACCCCGCTGTTGCGTCGCAACTGTGGGACCGTTCCCGCATCATACGTTGCGAACTGCCACCCCGCGCCGGCCCGAGCGGCCATTTTGACTTTTCATGTCGCTTGGATTGGTGGCTTGACGATGGCATTGGCCGCCCAAAGTGCCGCGAGCGACAACTATGACGTATTTTCGGTTTCCGCCAGCAAAAGTATGGCCCTTGAGATCCGTATTTGCTATATAAAGATGGTGTCCATGACGTGTTGTGGCCCTAAAATTGGTTTTGGCTCATAGATATTCCGTATATAAGGGTACGGCCACGCTAGCGGCAAAAAACGCGCGGTCATGCAGCGAGCGGCAAGTTGCCGCGCGTCAGCGCCTTGCCGCGAGGCCACCGTGGCACGCGCGTCTCTCCGCGCGGCAGCGCGATAAGATCTCCCGTGCTCTCCGAACGGGCGAGCAACACCGCGAGCGCTCGTTGCTTCATGCGAGAGACGACGATCGTCGATTGAAAACCCGGCGCGGACCGGCGGCGTTCCGGTTGTGATGGCTCCGTGACGTCACCCTCGTCGCTCTTGATTGGTTCTTCATCTCGCGGCACGCGGCATTTGCCGCAGAACCATTTCGCGCGGCACGCCGCAAGACCCCCGATTCCTGCCGCTTTTGCCGCGCGCGGCATGACGCGTTGCCGCGCGTTTCTGACGCGGGTTTTTGCTGCGTGTTTTTGCCGCTAGCGTGGCCGTACCCTAAAGTCCAAGGGCGATAACGCAGTCGCCGCGCGCTGTATGTGCGAGTGAAAACGTGCGAGGGGAGCCGACGACCGCGTTTAAATCTCGCGCGCGCAAGAAAAGCAGGGAGGAAGCGCGCCTTCTTCCGTTGCGCTCGAGGCACCGGCGAGGGGGGAGGGATAGCGGGGCGGCGCGCGGTCCCGCAGGCCGTATCTTGAAAGCGATCTGCGTTGGGGCAGTCTAGCAGTGTAGGTGCGTCGGCGGCTCGTAGCCTTCTGCGTGCTGTGTGTTCTCGGCGCTCAGTTGGCGTCGAAGCGATAGACAGCACGAAGGTCACTTCGCTCGCTTCTCCAGCGGCGCTTCCACACGCCGCCAGCGTTTGACAGCGCGTGTCCGCGCTCATCGAGTCTGATGTGTTACAGCGTGTACCAGCGCGTCGGCAACATCAGCTGAAAAAGGAGAGAGTGCCGGCTTGGCGGGCTAGGCCAGCTGCAGCAAGCGGCAGGATCAGATTTGAATGAAGGGAGGGGGAAAGGTCACGCCCGCGGCGACAAGATCGCCGGGTCGAGGGATGCAGGGCCGCCTCGCACACGCACGCACGCACACGTGCGCTCGCTTCGCATTCCATCGCGGCGGAGAAGGTGCTTCCGGTTGCTGCTCGCGCAAAAATGACAAAATTTGGGGCGAAGTCTCTAGGTGGTCGGAGGGGGAAATTCGTTATATCGAGGGGGTCTCCCGCTGCCACTTCCTTACGTAGAGGTCTCAAATACATGTGCTTCTATGGAGTAACGGCGGGGAATAAAAAAAACTTCGTTATATCCAGGAATTCGTTATATGGAGGTTCGTTATAAGCAGGTTTAACTGTATAACCTGTTCGCTGTCATCTGCTTCTGCGATTTGTTCCAGCGCTCGTGCCACTATTTAGGCAGCCACAAAGTGTTTACATGTTTGTAAATGCATAAATTCACGAAAATAAAAAGAAAAAATTTGCGAATGATTGTTTCTCATTTCAATCATGAGATAGAGTAGGAAGAGCGGTGCAAGAAAGAAAAACGAGTACAGCCGCCAGATGATAACTTTTCCTCTAGGGGCCGTATTCTGAAACGTTGCACTTCGGCAATATTTCTTTTTCACTTTCTGGCGCGCGATGATTGGCTATTTTAGCAAAATTGGATGAGCTGATTGGCTGGTTGAGCCCGACGTCAATTAATTTTGCTCAACCAGCCAATCAGCGCAAGCCTGAAAGCGAAAAAGAAATATTGCCGAAATAGAATGTTTCGGAATACAGTTGCCTTCGCAGTAGGAAAAAAAAATCTGATTACAAGAAGATTCATAATAGTGCAATGGAGTAATAATGAAATACAGTAATAAATAACTTGATGTAGTGATGAACGAGGAAATTTAAAAGAAACACGCAGACTATATGTATATATATATATGTATATACGCAGACCACGCACAGACTGCGAAAACCTGCAGACGCAGCAGAAGGCATGTAATTTCAGCCTTGGCTACATGCAGCTTCCCCGAGTTAATTACAGATGGGATAACATAAATGTTCACATGGCGTACTGCTGTGTGCCGTTATGCAAGTCGGAACAAAGCAAGAGATCTAGCATCAGTTTTCACAGTTTCATAAAAGCTTTGCGATGCATATTTGACGGGCCGAACAAACAAGTAAACAATCACTCGATTGGTTAATTTTTTTTTCTGGCATGGAGCGCCGCGAAATTTCTGCATAATGGCAAACCTAGAAAGAATTAGTACACAATTCGTGCACTTTTTATACGTTATTACATAGACTACAATGAGTACACTTAAACAATTTTGACATACTAGCTGTTGTCTTCGCAAGAAATTGTCACATGTGCCACAGCAGGGCCGGTATTTTGTAGCAATGCCTTACGACTTATTCTATACTAGTCTTATCATCCACCGCTCACAGCCGGCTGATCCCGCTGATAACGCAAGCGGACCATCGCTCTGACCACTGACGAAGCGCGAAAAGGCATTAGCACCGGAAAGGCATCGCTACAAAATACCGGCCCTGAAGAGCAGGCGCACACATTCGAACGCCGCCCAGCCGCCCGCCGAGTAGCAGACGAACAGGTTATAAAAGAGCCACCTATGGCCACCGGTTGAATGAGAGTGGGCGCAAGTGGCTCCCATAGAAGCCATCTGTGCAGGTCTGGAGTTCCAGTAGGTCGTGACTCTTACACCCGGTATTGTTATGAGTGGGCTCGACTGCATACCAGACGGCGCGTCTAGGTTAGCACATAATGGTATGCCAAGATATTCACCCATGTAGAAGACACGTTGCGATGCAAAGTGAATGGAAGTATTTACTAATCAGCATTTGGAGATAAGCAAGATACATTTAGAGTATTAATTGGAAAAACAAGAAAAAATAGGGAAGAGATTTATAGAACAGGAGTCGTTACAGGCGGATGTTTAATGAAACGGATCAAGGAGAGAGAGAGAGGCAAAATGCTAGACTGTGATAGATATGGTGAAACCTGATTAGATCAAGTGGGCTAGGTGACCATTTCTCATCGCCCCATTTCAATGGGAATGTCAATAAAGATCATCATGCAAAATGGCCAGGGAGGTTTACAAAGACAGCGCTAAATCTGGAAAGAAAAACTGTACGATCACACAAAAGGCAGTCAGGGGCAGCGCATTGCTTTCCGAGGCCAGATCTGGCTGCGCGAGGCAAGAACTTGCTGAGCAAATAGTTGTAACAGGACTATACATGTGCCTGCTGCAGAAATTCGACTCCAGCCAAGACAGTAGGGAAAGTATCCATCCAGCCAAGACCGTGTAAATCTTCCAGAAGTTCTGGATTTCAAAGCTTCTGGTAATTTTACAATTGCAGCCAAGCGAAATGCTAGACTGCAATTGTAAAACCTGATTAACTCAAGCAGTCTAGGCATTTGTATGTCACCACCCTGTTCCAAAGGGGATGGTATTATAAATAATTGACAATGCGACACGTGAGGTCCGCTGCAAAAAAATTAACCGACGATTACGATACTCCCTAATGCGAAATTTGAGCGCAGCTCTATACGTGTTTTCCTTTCGCAATATATTGGCTTGCGCAGACAATGTCTCGTGCGGCACGTTGCAAACGGAGCAAAGTGTGGCGCGACTGCCTCGCTAATCGGGAGATCGCGAGATGCAGCGCGTGGGCACAATTCACAGCAGTTGCCGCAGACAGACCTCCGCTCATGCAACGCTTTGGTGAACAGACGATGCACGCTATCTCATAGCCATCGTCGCTGCAGAGCCCGCCTTGCACGGCACTACGCTTTTCGCATGCTCTCGCCATACCCTCCTTCTCTACTTTCATCCTCGCGCTCTTCGCTATCGCCGCATTTCATCTCCCGCTGCGTGTTCACTCTCATCCTTCGCTGTAATCGTTCGCTCGGTTACGAGGTACGACGCCGACGCAGGAACGGGCGCCTAAGAGCTGTGCTCTAAAGGATGAGCAATGATGATCACTTTTACAGCATTGTTCACGTCTTAGCTGTGTCGTGTGCATCCAGGCGATTTCTAGCGATAATCACAGGTAAAGAGGTGAAACAAGGTATCATGGAAGCCTATTCCAAAAGGCTTGCTGCATGTTGCCTGCTCCTGTAGAACCATGTATTGAACACGCGACAACCCACCTGTAACGGCTGCTTTCCGCAGCTGCCCAAATAGCGCTGCCTTTGCAGCAGCTAGCTTCTCTATAGATGAAGGCAACTTCGGGTTTTTTTTAAAACCAGACAAGTAACAGTGCGAAATATACATTGCATGACATGGACCATAAAATGCTATCTTTATGCAAACAGAACAGTGGTAAACACGAAATATTTTTTTTAACGAATTTAAGCGAAGAATTCGCATCCCTAGTTGGTACACTAAGAAAGGGACAGATGCACCTAAATAGTCTGTCTTGCTGTTTGTCATGTTGCGTAATAGGTCCTCTGATAGACATCTACGCTGGTACCCCAGTACAGGGTAGCCAGCCGGTATTTACACTGGCTAACCTCCTTGTCTTTCTTTCCTTTTCTTTCTCTCTCTCCCTATGCTAGTAAGCCTCAACTTCAATACGCCAGAGACTCGTGACATTTAGCATAGCACAGGCATAAATAGGGAGATGTGGGCAACAATGCTGGTAGCGACATCTTGAAAAAGTTGTATCCAAAAGTTGTATCCAGTATGAATTATTACACGAATATACTGTCACGAATGAAAACGTAGAATGTCTCGTTATTTATACAAAATGCGGGTACTACTGTGTTATCTATAGGCCACCCTGCGGCAGCAAGAGACATTTTCTTAATTTTGCAGAAGATCTCTTACATTTTTTAAGTAGCACTGGCACTATGTTTTTAATTACTGGGGATGTGAATATTAACATGCTTGGAAACGATGTAAGTACAAGAGAATTCAAGAATATAATCAAATCATACGCATGTGAAAATCTTATCAACTTATCGACGCGGATCACGGCAGAGAGTGCAACGTTGCTTGACGTATGTATCACTAATATATTTTGCCAGGATGCTACTGCTGGTCTGCTGACGCTAGATATCAGTGATCACCTGCCAGTCTTCTGTTTCCTGCCGGTTGTAAAAGCTCAGGACACTAAAATATCTGCTTCTTCTTATCGGAGCGTCAATTCAAAGTCACTGGAAACGTTCCGCTCACATATTGAAAAAGTAAACTGAGAATTGGTGATGACAACTTCGGACCCAAACAAAGCGTACAATTATTTTCATGACAGCTTTAAACATTGCTACAACCTGGCTTTTCCTCTTAAATGCAGTAGGAATCGTAAAAACAAGAATAGAAAACCGTGGGTTACTGGTTTGCTTTTGAGTAGAATCAAGACGAAAAACAAATTATACCACACCTTCGTTAAAAGTAGAGATCTGACTAAACTTGCTCAGTTTAAAGACTATCGAAATAAGCTAAATACTGATTTAAAACGTGCAAAACTACAGTATTATGAAAATTTATTTACTCGGATTTCAGATAATTTAAGGAAGGTCTGGCAGGCTGTTAATGATATAACCAATAGGAAAAAAGCTAGTAACACCATAAATGTAACGACAGCTCAGGGTACTCTAAGTGATGAAGAAGCTGCTACAGCCCTAAATGCTCAATTTATACGTAGTGGAGAATATATACTACCTACTAATCTATCAAACACTGCGAACACGGAAAGAAAGGGACTTCTGAATTCACTTGTTTTCTCGCCTACAACAATGAATGAAGTTGTCAGCATAATCGGAAATCTAAAAAATGATACCGCTTCTGGTATTGATGATATCCTTTCAGTTCCGGTTAAACATGTAGCAGACATAATTTCTATCCCCATAGCTTACATTGCTAACTCAATGTTTGAATCCGGTATATTTCCTGATGCACTTAAAGTAGCTAGAGTATGCCCAATACATAAAGGAGGTACAGATCACAGTCCCAATAATTATCGACCTATTTCAGTACTTCCTGTATTATCGAAGGTTTTTGAAACAGTCATAAATATCCGCATTGAAGGTTTCATGAAAAAATACAATATTATGTGTGACGCGCAGTATGGTTTTCGGAAAGGAAGATCTTGTGAGCAGGCACTACTGAATGCTAAACATCAAATCATAGAAAACTTTGAACAGAAGCTATACACCATCGGGCTATTCATAGATTTAAGGAAAGCGTTTGACTCGGTGAATCATAACGTGCTTTTAGATAAGCTACATGATTATGGAATACGCGGTATTGCATTAAAATTATTCCAAAGCTACCTTACAAATAGATACCAATATGTTTCAGTCAATAAAATAATGTCACCGAAACTAAAAATTCAAAATGGTGTCCCCCAGGGGTCCATATTAGGTCCACTTCTGTTTAACCTATATATTAATGATCTTGCTCTAATACCATTTTCCCAAAAATTAATAATGTACGCCGATGACACTAATGTGTTTTTTGCAGACAGATCGATAGCAGAATTGCAAAGTTCAGTTAATACGTATTTAGATCGGCTATCAAATTGGTTACACATCAATAAGTTACAGTTAAATGTCAACAAAACTAAGTACATATTATTTGCACCAATTAACAAACCGCGTCAATATAAAATTACAGTTATGTTCCGTGGGGCTAAACTGGAACAGGTACAAGCTCACAAGTTTCTTGGGGTGTGGTTTAGAGAGGACCTATCCTGGAATACCCATGTTATTAACCTTACAGCAGAGCTTAGCAAAATTACAGGTTGTTTCTTTAAAATAAGTGACATTATACCTGTTTGGTTAAAGAGAGTGCTATATTATTCATTATTTTATTCTAGGCTTTCGTATTGTATATTAGTATGGGGCACTACATATACGCAGAACTACAATAAACTTATTATATTACAAAAGAGAGTGCTGAGATTTTTCGAAAATTATCACGGAAGGCCACAACACTTGAGAACAGAGCCTTTGTTTATAAAACATGACCTATTAAAGGCCTCCCAAATTTACTATTATAAGTTATTACAATATATAAAAGATAATAAACTTTCTGATGTCCACGGGTCACAATCGCAAAATCAGTATCCACTACATAGAAAGCTTTTCGAGTTACGCGGACGAGAACCAATTATGGCAGACAACATGTAACCTATCAAATCTCGGCCTTGCTGAATCGGCTGGGATCTACAGAGTACAATATGCTTACTAAGAAATCTTTCAAGGTCTTGTTAATTGAAAAAGAAATCGAATATAACTGATTATTTTCACTTCCTATTATATATCTAATGCGTGCTGTAATTACATGTTAATTTTTGTTGCTTGCTACCTGTTATATTTTATATATGTTCTTCATGCTGTTTAAAGATCTAACACCGTACAATCTTACTTAGTATTGATTCCACCCTGGTTATTATGTTGAAAATTTGTGATGTATCTTAATGTTTATATCGAGTGTATGCTACATAATACCAATGTCTCACATGACACGAAGTAGTGATTAATTTCAATTCTAGTGTTTATTTATCACGTAATCTGTTAGTCGACAAAGCTGTCTCGTTTGTTACAATATCTTAAAACGACGTTGTTGTAATTACTTTTGTGCTACATGAAAGCTGTCGCTGTTGTCAAATTTTTTTGAACGGAGCAGGAGCCTCTGTCAGGCCTTGATGCCTTTTGCTCCTGTCACCGTTTCTGTAAAGTTACAGAAAAAATAAAGACTGTTTGTTTGTTTGTTTGTTTGAAACACGTTAAATGAGAGTGCGAAGAATGTTGTACACTAATGACAGTTGTCAAGTCGGTACTCTCATGCCTGCCAAGGCAACCTTGTGCCTCCCACAGGAACAGCGCAATAAAAACACTCCCAAAGGTATGTTTAGAGAAAACTTGTTTTAATGGCCTTGTTACGCCAGTTTTGTGCAGTCTTGCTACATTTTTAGATGTGTTCAAACTTTTTTTTTTAGCTTTCTCCCCAATTAATAGTGCACAGTGTTGGGCAGGTAACGCATGGAGATAAAACGATCCAGTGATATGGCAGGAATGCAAAAGTACCATGAAAGTCACAATGTGCTAGCAAAAAAGGAAAGGGTGCTGTAGAAGTGCTTTGTACACAAGAAAAAAGGGGTGGAAAAAGGGCATGTTGCCTGTCATCTCGCTTTATGCAGCAGCAGTTTTGATGCTTTTCGCTTAATGAGGTAAAGGAATGCTTTAGCAATCTTATCACTGATCAGAGACAACCCAAACCCAGCTGAAGGTTTTCTTCTTTTTTTTTTCTGTTAACACTTTTTTTCCTGTGCAGTTGGTGCAGTGCCTTGCTACGTTGCTGCGAGACATAGCTACTATCTATCATAGTGTAAAGAATATCACACTGAGGCCAATAAGGATGCTATTATTACACATGGTAGGTGCTGGCAAGTGAAACAGCGACATGTCCAATGAAATAAAAAGCACAATTATACAGTAAAAGTCGTTGCAGCAGGACATTTAGCTGATAATTGGCTAAAACAAAAAGACCATAACAAACACCAAGAGGCAAGCAGTGCACAGTGGAATGCTATATATATATATATATATTTTTTTTTTCAACAACTTCAACTAGCAAGAGTTATTCACACTATTTTTCTATACAAATGCATATGTCACTGCATCACAGTCCTGAAAACAATGTGCAGCAGGTCAGATTTAACAAAAGAAATAATCTCAGTGTGGTACAATTGAATATGCAACTGCTGCAACAGCTCCAAGACAAAGCAATGCAAGCTCAAAGAGCAACACCTTATGTGCAAGGAAAACAACATAAACCTTTCCTCGCCACTCCCGAGTTGCCTCTCATGCGTCTTGGTGATATCCTCTGTGGTTGTAGACGGGGCACTATTCAAGGAGACTTTCTGCTCCTGACTTGCAAGCTCCAGAAAAAAAAAACACTTTTGAACACCATGGGTAGGAAAATGAAGGGGTGATTCACTATATACACAAAACACATAGTAAAAACAGACTTGTAGTGTAATGAGGGTTGTACGACTGTATTCTGAACTGTGATGCTCACATGTGCAGAGGTTGCCAGGAGGCAAGCAAGAATGTTGCGTAAGTGGCTAAGGGTGTGTTGGCTGTAATGATTCAGAAAAAGTATTCCAATATGCTATGACTGGCTGTGCAAAAGCTATATCGTGAAAAAATGTTCCAAAAGCCAAGGGGAACTCATACTTAAACGTTTTTTCACTGGCTTTACTCAACAATAAAATATAACAAAAACATAGACGTTTCGCCACCTATGCGGGTGGCATCGTCAGTACACAAATGGCAACAAATGGGGAATACATCCTATTTATGTATGATACTGCCGTAAACATCCGGCAGGGGCCCACGGTTAGAATTGCATGCAGATTGATTGTGACGGATAAACCATGATTCCACAAATTTTCTTGGGCCCCATCGGTGTTCCCATGCTAACGTGGCTACATTATTAAAATTTAACATGTGTCCTTTTGTTAAACAATGATCCACCAGTTCTGTCTTTGCATGTGTGGCATGCGTGGCTTTCGTAGTGTCCCTTAAGTGTTCCTTGAGCCGCGTGCGACGTCGCCGCCCCGTCTCGCCAATGTAGCTGGCACCACAGTCCAAGCAAGGACCGCACACATCCGGACGAACAAAGTGGTGTCGTCTACAAGGTCAACTGCTGGGGCTGTGGTGCCAGCTACATTGGCGAGACGGGGCGGCGACGTCGCACGCGGCTCAAGGAACACTTAAGGGACACTACGAAAGCCACGCATGCCACACGTGCAAAGACAGAACTGGTGGATCATTGTTTAACAAAAGGACACATGTTAAATTTTAATAATGTAGCCACGTTAGCATGGGAACACCGATGGGGCCCAAGAAAATTTGTGGAATCATGGTTTATCCGTCGCAATCAATCTGCATGCAATTCTAACCGTGGGCCCCTGCCGGATGTTTACGGCAGTATCATACATAAATAGGATGTATTCCCCACTTGTTGCCATTTGTGTACTGACGATGCCACCCGCATAGGTGGCGAAACATCTATGTTTTTGTTATATTTTATTGTTAAGTCAGTGAAAAAACGTTGAACTAAAAGCTATATCTACAGAAGTAAAATTAATAGAAACCAAAATGACGCGATTTTTAACATGTGGTCTGATGGCATTGCTGGCGTAAAAAATAATGCCGCTTGGGAGCACCCTTTTTCAACAAAACTGTCCCCTAGTGAGCTTATTTCAGTTGATTTCCTCCCCCACCACACACTAACCAATACAGAAGAAAGGCAACCCTTTGTCTTTCACACCAGCTTTCATCACTGGTCCCATGCTTGTAACTGTTCCTCGTGTGCGAACAGGAACAACATGCCTTTCTCTAGAGAACCGCACCACTGAGCGCTTTTGCTGTGCCAGAACATTACCACCACATTTCTCCATACCCTCCCTGACAGAGCTGAAAGTGGCATGAATGATTGCTTTGCTGCAGACAGCTCAACATCAATGCCAAACCAGAGCGCATGGCATAGCAACTGCAGGAGCTTACTCTGGTGAATTGCATGCTTCCTGCTGGTCAAGCAGTGACAAATAAAGTGAGCATTGCACATACAAGGAGCACCTGTGTGACAATACAAAATTGTCACAATCACAACTGTAAAATATCCTAGACTGCAAAAAACTCAACCTTCAAAAATGAAAGAAAAATACTTCTATTTAAATGAATACTACCCCTTTCAGACAGACAAATTTAGCATCAGTTTGAGCGAGTGGCACTTGGTATAAGTGTCAGCTACAGGGTATCACACGAGTGAGTGTAGCGACTCGCTGCACAGTGCACTTGATGACTTCAGTAAAATCGCTTCAACTAGCTCTTTCAAAGAACTTGGACCCAAAAACAGTTACCCTGACAGCAGCACTTGGGAAAATAAACAATAGCAGCTAGAATGAGATAGTAATTTGGTATTTTCGTGCAAATGTTATTTCAACTGCATTTGTATTTATCACCTAAATCAGTGTCTTGCACTTGTATTGCTAAATTTCAGTGGCTGCAGCTACTGCATGGAATTTAAAAAATAGTCCGCAAGTGTGATAGAGCTTGCTGTCCAAGCACTTTCTTAAGACAATGTCTCTCATTGTAAAGAAAGCAACATTAACAGTCCCCTTTTAATTAATAATTATTGTTTCAAGTGGTCTTTGTAGGACCTGATGCTCCCCATAACCTATTTAAAATTACACCTTGTTTTAACCTGTAACACCCAGCCTCCCAAATGGCTTTCAGTGAAGCAAAGTGCCAGTGGCACTAATGGCACATTTGCATGGTCATTTCTCTGGCAGCACTCCAGAGGTTGTGTAACTAATGTTTAATGTGAGTGTAAATATGGTAAAATCGTGATAATGTAGTCTGATTCACGCTGTCTGACCTACTTGTCCTCGGTGTAGAGCTTCAAAGCTGTTTTGCACAACTATAGTAGAAATGACCAGTCGGATATTATTTCATAAGTTTGCCTGTCTGATTGGGGTAACATTACAATATGTCTGGCTATGTTATTTTGTAACACACCATTCTCATGCAGCACGCACAGTTAAAATCAGCATTTGTGGTGATGAGAATGAACAGCCCAAAAGGGCCAGTCAAAAACCGATTAGAATAGGAATTTCCCTGACCCCCCCCTCTCCTCCCTTGCTATGTGGGTAGGTGTCTTCAAATGTGGGCAAATGGCCTCACAAGGCTCGACCTCGCCTGTTCCTCCAATCTGATTTAACATGCTCATCCTAAATCAACCTCAACCCAGAGGTTGAGATGCTTTCAGTAGACCAACTTTCAGCAGTTGCTAGCTACCTCACCTCAACCTCATTGCTGAGGTCGAGTCCTTAAACTCAACTTGATGTCACAAGTTTGAGGTTGGGTACTTGATTTAGAATGTATAATTTTCTTCCCCCATACTTAAACTTACATTACTGTGTTAACATAGGTTAGCCTCTGACAAAGGTGGCTTGGATATTACACCCAATTAGTTGCAGAAAAGTCATTTCGAAAATTGACCTCACTGAGCATTCAACTGCACTTGACCTCAAACTCATGCACGAGGTTGAGGTGGGAATTTGTGATAGCTCGCTCACACTTTCAATGTCACCTTACTTTGCAAGGTTGAGAACAAAATGAGGTTGAGTTTGCCCTCATGAAGTCATAACCTTGTGAGGTTGCCCACCTATGCCTGCCACAAATGGCTCGGTTGATCCCTTCATGTGAAGGAATACAGACAACGTTAAAGCTCTCATAGCAGGGCGTGAGGACAAGGAAGCGCCTATTGTAGCTAAAGATGGGGACATAGACGCAGAGGACAAGGAAGGAAAGGAGGATCAGGACAAGGGAATCCACTGGTGCATGTATCCATGTTCAGGGCCTCTTGGCTCTGTATTCTTGACCTGTCATTAACTATGAACTAATCACTGGTTTTTGACTATAAATGAATGACTCTAAATAATTCAAATCCCTTCAGTAACAATGGCTACATGTGGAGAAGCTACTCCTTTCATTTCATGGAATAATTGCAGGTATACATTAAAGAAAGGTGTGTGGCTTATAAATGCTGCATTTTGTGTCTGCAGTGAATGCAGTGTCTTGAAACTGCACGTTTCTCTGCAGCAGAGCTACTTCGTAGCGTTTATTTTTTCAGCAGGTTGGTTGGAACTATTGAGTGAAAAGTATATGTAGTGCCCTACTCAAAAAAAAAAAAAAAAAGTTTTTTTTTTTCCTTTTAATATGTGAGCACCTTGGAGGGCACATAAAATTAAGGATGACTACCGGCATGTCCATTTGAGAATGACATTAAGGTTTAGATTAGGGGACACAACCTCCTTGCAGCCCATTTGCATCCTTTATTTTTAAAAGCTGTATTTAAATTGACTAATGTTTAATCCACATCAGTGATTATTATTATTGTTTTGTGTAGTCTAGACTCTTTTGTTGCATTAAAATCTAAATGTATGAAATTGTACCGATGGCATTTGATAATGTGTGACTGAGGACATGAAAGCATGCGATTAGTATAATCGGGATAAGTAAGAAAGCTGTTCCCATAAGGTATGCCTCACAATGATCATTAAGGCATTTTTTTAGTTTGGGAGATTCAAATCTAGGCAAATTGAAAAAGGAACAATGCCAAAAAAAATGGTTTTTAAGCTTCGAAAAATAATAAGCTCTTTGTGATTTAGGCAACAAGTGGAAATGGTTGTGTGGTGCTGTGCTCAGGTGTGCTTCCGGTTGTGTTTTCAAAGCAACATGTTTAATTTTTCTTGCAGTTCAGAAAAGAACAATCAGGTCACTACATAGCCAGTAATTCAAAAGCATGCTAAAATGATTTTGAGGTTGTGATTATATAGTCGCCTTTGCTGAAACATAACGTAATCCCTCATTGAGAAAACAATCTACTGCCTTGCATCATTCATCAAATGTTTCACTGGCAATTGAAACTTGTAAAAAACAAATTCCAGACCCTTTCCCACATCACTACAAAACAAGTTAGATGCATCACTGCAAAAAAATTAGCATTGCAGCATTGCGCACATATTTAAAAAAACCTATGCTTGGTAGTTAAACTATTTAAAGTTGCCTATGCTTTACTTGCACAATACTTAATACTATTAATGCATGTTCACAACCTTAAAATCATTTCAGCTTCTTTTATAAGATGCTATTTTAATGACGTCGGCTCTGTGCAATGGCAAGCCCGCTTGAGGTAGATATGATTGCTACCGCACTTATGAGGAACAAAGCCCATTTAGGAGTGCAATTTCAACACCATAGTCAGTCTCTGGAGTTTCAAGAATCATAGGGAGATGGTCAAGTCGAGGGTCATTCATAATTCGTCGAAATCCATCCAACCCAATGTTTCCATGGCCAATGTTTTCATGCCGGTCCAAGTGACTGCCGACTTTTCCTGAAATCAGTAAAGCAATTAATCTTCAGAAGCTGTGCTGCATTTTTTTATCTCCTAGGAACTGCTGATCTATGTGATCTTTAACTGGTTGCATGTATTGTAGCCATAGCCAAAGTGCAAACAGGCATGTGCTCATGAAATGCTGTCATAGACTAACTTTGTCGCCTGCCAAACACTTTAATCACAAAGTACATGTAGCTACATAAAACACATGTAGCTACATAAAACACACAATCAGTAAAGCACTGAAAATTAGATGCTTTGTATTGTACGTCACTGAATACTACTGACATTTTGCTTATTATAAGATAGAGGTCACCTATAGAGGTCACTAGCATGGAAATGTGTCATTGCCAATTAGTACAATTAATAAAGCTTTCGTCAGTGAGATATTGTTAGAATAACCAGATTAGTGCAGCAACTAAGCGACTCCTACGCTCTCACCCAAGATATTACGAGGTGCCAGCTAATATAGTGTGCTGGTGTGCACTTCCAAGAATGCAGAGTTTGAATCACACTCACACGCCAAAGAACATTAAGATTCTAAAATAATTTGAAAGGTAAAGTCAGGGAAGCGCATAGGTGACACGCCTATATTAATGTAAAAAAGTTAGATTCTTTGACTGATGGTTGCCTTGCTAGGTTAGCGTGCATTGTGCACTGATGTGCACAATGCACGCATACTTCATATACATATTTAACCCTCAACAGTGCAGTTGAAAATGTTATAAGCACTGTCATCAAATGCTTTGTCTCTCTTTCTGTGTGAGAGGACACAATATCACTGAGTGCTAAAAGCACCATGTATTTTCATTGTCAAACATTGCTTAAAGCAAGTAAGTAAATAGAATGCACAATCATGTGCCTATAATAATAATAATAATAGTCTCATTAGTAGCCAATACACAATGTTGCTCTAGCTATGCCAGCAGTGTTCATGCTTTGGGCCAAACTAGGTAATCGAGCAAGGCACTCATGTAGTATCAGCCTAAATTCAAATGCAAACTATCGCGAAACTACTCCTATGTGTTGTTCGATTTCCCGGTTAACCTGCATTTATCCCCACGATGGTTTAATTCAGACTCCAAAATGTACATACTACATGCTTAGAAACTGCATACAGAGTGATTACACATCATACTTCAATGCAATTATGTGTAACCACTGTTCCACCCTGTTTGTGTTTCAATTTAAGCTGAGGGTGCAGTGTATCTGCACAAGAAACAGACACTTCACTGCTTAGCCAAAGTGAATATGACAACATGGCCCTGATCACATACACATGCACTTCGCACAGATCCTGTTTCCAATGTGAGAAAGTCCAATGTGATTTATGCACAAGTCTATTAGCACTGTTGCAATCTAAAGACTATTGGAAAACCACAATATGAAATTCACAACAAAAGGGCCTCCTAGGAGGGGGCCAGGCACCATTTACAGCAGAAGATGCCTTCTGCAAGTCCTGACCTTACATGCCCATTCCTTTAATCCATAGTTCCTTGACAAGACCAAGCAGATGTGGTCACAAGGGTACCCTAGAAGAACACTATAATCACAGTGCCTTCTAGCTGTACCTACATATAGCATGTCTGGATGCCTTAAATAGCCCTTTAAGATGATTTTGCATGAGGAAACTTCAATAGCACTGTTCATCATGCAAACTCCTGCTATGCATAGTAGCCCACAAACTACTTGATGTGGAGAAGCATCATTGCACAAAAGTTGTATGTAGTACTTGTAAGTGTTGAAGCACAATTACAGCACAGCAGGCACCTGAAGACAAACTTGCCTTTTGAGTCATTCAAGTGAAGAGCTTTCAGGTACGACAATCCAATAATAGATTCAAAGTCATTCATCATCTTCTCAAATCCTTCTTGTGTTGCCAAGTCATAGCCTAGAATTGCAAATACAATGTTCAGAGGGTCTCAAAATGCTATGCAGCATTATGTTAAGAGACTAACCTGCTGCAAAGGCATGGCACGTGTCCAGGCAGACACCAATCCTTGATTTGTCCTTCACTCTGTCTATGATTCCACGCAGTTCATGGAAGTCACCACCAAGTGTATTTCCTTGTTTGCACATGTTTTCAATCACTAAGACATAGAATATACAGCATATCAGAGCTGCATGAGAGATGTAATTCAAGATGCACAGAGATTGACTAACACCCTTACGCTCAATATAAACCAAAACGAGCAACCACACAGCCAATGTTTTTTTCCAGTCTAATAGAATGGACTGTAAGGCAACTGGATCATGAAGGTAAAATTGCAGTGTGCGAAAATAGAACAAAGAGAGATACGCAGGTACAGATGGCCACAAAAGCTTATGAAACACAGGATTCACAAAAAAGCTGCATTCCCCCAAGACCAGCACCCTCAAAGTTTTAGCATGTGCTAACCTTTACAACCTACACAGTGATTAATTAAATTAGGAGCATTATACCTTAACGAAGAGCAAAAATTCACACTTGCTATGGAACCCTTGTCTCTTAAACTTTTCTGGCTGAGTGTACATGCAGTCTATTAGATGCCTGATCTACACGAGAAAGACAATGTGCTTTTGCCCTCAGTATTGCCTGTATCTATAGAAAGCTGCCATTCTGTAGAATCTTAATACTGTACTATGATTATGTAATGTTAATACTGGCTGATAATAAACTTCCATTTGTTCAGAATCTACAACACAAAAATCACAAATGCCACCTGCGTATTCTTTCTATCTCATAGTAATAATTTTCATGGGGTGCACTTGGTGAGAAGTAATTAGGCTAGTAATAGGTCTGAGATATTCACATTTAAGACACACCACTAAATACATTTAATTTACAGTTTGTTTTGCTCCCAGTACTTAAGAAGAGCATTTTGAAAAACATGTAGTGGAATACCTATGCACTTTGTCGCACTTCTGAGCAGATATTTCAGGACTTTTGCTAATCTCAGGATTTCTGATAAGTGGACAAGACGTCTGCAGTACGTTGCGTCAACTCAAAAATTACAAAAGGTGTCCATAGGAACTACCAAAGTTCATTTGTGGAACTGTGCAAACTTCGTCAAATGCAAATTGCAGTTTCATGTGCAGTCCTCTTATTTCAAGTAATCCACCTAAAGCAAAATTGTGCTACCAGCTGCAGACATTTTTTTTGGAAATCGATTAAGAATAAGGCAGGTTGGAAAGCACCATTTCTCTTTAAAATGTTTTGCAAATGTTTCACAAATTAAATCCTCACAACGAAAGTTTTTTTTTTGGCACAGAATATACAGAAAGTGAAATCAGATTGTCACAAATAATACCTAATTTTGAATCGAAAAGGTCAGTGGATACTTTTTCCTATGACTACCACACAAAATTCTAACCTATATTCCCAGCTGTACAGTGAAATCCAGCGAAAAATTAACTTTTTTGTTACTTCCATGCTCCGAGAACTTTTGCAGTTGGCTGTACGTACAAATTAATTCCTTATTATGCCTCAAATGTTAGCATCACTCTCAACAAGACTTGATCGAAAGGTGTCTTCAGGAAGAAGATCCTACAGACCAAGTAAGGGATCAAATAAAATCTCTCCATATAAGCTTGAATAGTACCATTGAATTCCCCTAAATATTAATGTCACTGAAGTGAGTGCGGTAGTTTGTTTCACTATTAAAAAGTTTAAAAGCAATTGTTTGCACCGTGCTAGTGAGTTAGAAAGAGATCACTGATTTACAAATGGCTGCAAGCTCCAATTGTGCCATTGATGTAACCTCTGCAAGACATTGTAGCACAGATATAGATTTCATTAATTAACAGTGAGAAAAGCAAAATTATGTTTGCCCTTATGCATCACACTTGTGACGCCTCACCTGATATGACATATGTCGTCTCCTTGTGCGCTTGGTTGATGCTCTCTGCAATGAGATCCATGCATGCATCACGGCTAATCACACCGCATGTTGAACCTGTGGGATCACACCATTTTGTTTAACCAAACTTGCTAACATAATATATCACGCTATTTTCACCGTAAAAACTACAGAAGAGTGCTAACTTGAGCTGGTTAGTATATGTTACAGGTAGACAGAGTAACAGCAAATGGGACAGGACGGATGGAAAGAAATGGTTAAAACATTGACTGCTAAATTTTCCACTATTTGCCACAAAGTGTTCAGAAAGGTTGCTGGCCAACACCACAAAGGTTGCTGCCACAATATAGTGTATGACATCTTCCTTTCGTGCAGTTGTTGCTATATCGGCCAAAATGGCCAGTGTATCATCAACCGCCTCACGGAACACGCCAAGCGGAGTGTAGGCAGCCACCTTGCATCACATTGAGCCCAGTGCGGTTGTGCGGCATTGCTTAATCAGTGCAAGATAGTAGGGCATCATCGGAACCAATGTCCACGCGGAATGCAGGAAGCATTTTGCATCAACAGGAAAGGTTACAAGTGCACATGTGTATCGCTGGTGTTGCTAACTTGCGGCATTCCGAAGAAATTGTCTTCAACCCGCATGATTGGTGCCTGTTTGTTGCTCTGTATCTTACACGCTTGTCTTCTTTTCTCTCCTTTCCAGCACCTTTACACTTCGCCTTTTGCACAATAAAATTTGACAGTCAGCACTTCGCCCGTTTCCATCCATTGGTCCCATCAGTGTGCTGTTACTCCGTTTAGCTATAACAAGACTACATGGTTATGGTAATGGAGCTGTAATGAACACACCTGGATGAAAGTTGTAGTAAACAAGACCAAGCATCTCGCAACGCTTGAGTTCATCGACCAAAGTTGCCCGGCTCTTTTCTAGAACAACAGGATCTGGGGAGCCACAGTTCAGCAGGTATGATCCATGCGGCAGAATCTGTTTTAAATTGAAGCAGGAATGAGAAGTTTTTTTTCCATGACAAGTTGCCCACCACCTGTCTTACTCTCTCGAGCTACTAGCACCCCTGCAATTTCACGTTCCACTATCAAAAGCAAGTAGGTAGTTACTCGGATGCCTTTACTTAAATACTGGAAAAATATATCCTTAACCACTGCTGCAACAAGCACATTATTTCGTCTTAATTCTTAATGAGTTCATTTTAAAGAAAAGACGCAAAAACGAAAACACAAGGGCGCTAAATTTTTGTATTTCTTTGTTTAGTGTCAGTTGTTGTACACGTGAGGTGTTGCATGATGGGCGAGTGCATCGCCGCGATGACAAGTCACCCTCGCTGTCGCTCTCGCAAGCCTGTGTTATGAGCACGTTCCTTGTCCGCACAAGCTCTTGCCTGCGTTCTGACTGCGCCTTGGTAAGGCCTGATGAAAACGCGCCAAACGTCTCAATGCGCTCGCTTGCCCACGAGGTGTTCATAACTCGAAGGACACTGCTGAGCATCTCAATTGGACATTGGGCCACCCCAAAATCTCAAGTAGGGCCACCTCAAAATCTCAAGTAGGCCAACACCCAAATTTCAAGCTGGCCCGCTTTCAAATTTCAAGTTGACCCACACCCAAATTTCAGTTGGCCCACCCCTACTATAAGCTTCCCCATGCATTTTCTAAGGAGCCCTATATATCTCTATGGGTATTCTCTTTTTATTGTATTTTGTTGCTTTAAATTGTTCCTTACCACTTAAAAAAGCTACCAATCGTCTACATTTACACAATCATAACGATTAAATGTCCTAACTTTGCAAATTACATATTTTTGTGCAGATACAAGGCATTACACGTTTTGCATGACAGGGCTGGGGAGCTCGCCAAAGAAAGTTTACGCTTTAAAAGTGTGTATGACAATGTATGCACTTAGGCTTGAAGATGGCTTTCAGTTTCATCTAATGGCTAGGTGACTAGCTGTGTCCTACAGACAGACTACAGACCCTACACTAAAACAACATTATAGTCAGTGGTAACAAAACAATTGAACAAAATTTTCAAGGGTGCTAGGAATCCATGCTATAGCACAGCTGTATTCTGCCATCACTGAACTATCGCTGCAATAAAGTATTTCGATCAACTTAGCATTGTGTAAACATATACAGGGTGTCTCCAACCATCATGCACTAAGATTTAAAAGGATGCACATGCCACGTAGCTGGACAGAACCAAGGTAATGTTGTTTGCCATCGCTTGGAGATACTCAGGTTATTTTTTACATTCTGCCTAATTACATAATTAGTCTTAATGAATCAACTTCTCAAATATTATAATTAGATGAAAAGTGTCAATGAGAAAATTGTACAGTAACATGAAAAACTCCCGATACTGCTTTCTGTTGCTCAACACATGCTACATAAGAGTGTTTTTCCGAGCGTGAAGGAAGCCCGCGAATACACGCAAAGTGCCTCGAGCGGCCAGTCGCGGCGGCAAACAACATTACCTCGGTTCTGCCCAGCTACGTGGCATTTGCATATTTTAAAATCTTGGTGCATGATAGTTTGGACACCCTGTATATATATGCATTGTCACATGCTACAATAGGTACTACAAAAGGTGCTGCACCAGAAAAGAAAGTGAGCACTAGTCTAAGATCTTCGAGCAAGAGCACGCACTGTCCCAAACCACTTCTTTCTTTTTAAAGGCTAGCTCGCAGCACCTGGTGGCATCATATAAGTATATAATGTCGTAAGTGCAGGCTCACATACAAAAAGAAACATTTAATTTGACCTTTTGGCGGGGGACAGGCCTTTTGACATTTCAGCTGGGAAAGTCAGTCACCAGCAGGAAAATCAAATTAAATATGTTTTTGTATGCATGCCTATGCTTCTTACAACTTATTAACAACCGGATTACAAAATACAAGCATGTACAGTCCTCTCCTTAGTGCGCGTGCACGCACACACACACGCACACACACACGCACGCGCACACACACACACTATATTGTATAAACAGTACACACAAATGCAATTCAGCATTCAGTATTAAAATCAATCAATCAGTCCACATGTTCTCAAAATGCGAAGCAATTAGTTTAATGCCTTTTGTGTCGAGAATAGCCCGGACCAGTGACTCATTTCTGGTCGCACTGTAGTGACGGAAGTCGCAGAACAAATGCCTAATCCTCTCCTAGCAGCCACAATAGTCACAAGCACAGCTGTCAGCCATTCCAATGTGGTATGAGTAAGCATTCCTGAGCACCACATAGGGCAGCAGGCAGCACAGAAGTGTTGCTTCAGCTTGTGGTATCTCAGCCAGAAGACGGAGTTACAGGCGCAGATCTGAGCTATGGAGTGCTGGTTAACTTGGTTGAGCTCCAACGTACCAGTGTAAGCCCGTATACCAGGGGCCAAAATATTGTAGCTGCATTAGTTCTTGATGGTGGTATAAAGTGGACACCATTATGGGTCGCAGCGTTATGTCACAGCTTTTCGCCCGGAGCACCCCCAACAAAGTTTGTAGGAAATAAAAACATTTCTGATTCTGATCCACATGGTGGTTATATGGATGCTGTAGCGGCCCTGTGTCCAGCATAGGACTCCAATGCAAATTGTTGTGGGCAACATGAATTGTACAACAGTGACATCCTTTCACAACTGAGCTGTGAAAAATAAACATTGCAAGCTGCCTGAAACGGTAATATAACACATACATTTCAATTTAATGTTCACTTTTAGGGTCCCTTTGGAAATGATTCACACCAGAAAGTGAACTTCAAATGATACACATACAACTGTGTCATTTTAGATGCACAATACTTTACTGCAATGTGCATACAAACAACTCACTTATATTGCAAGAAAACATTTTGAGATAAATTTCTGCAGCTTCTGCAAGCAGTGCCCAGGGAATAAATGTAACATTTCTCTTCCCATAAATGCATCTACTCGCTTGCTTTAAGGAGTAGCCTTAGTAATTAATACTGCTCTCACGTCACAGTGGCTAACTGTCCAATGTGCACCAAGTGCACATGCAAGAAGGCTATCAAGCAGACGTGTTGCTTCGATTCCCGATTGAATTAATAATGCTGGCTGACAGGACGATTGTTTTTTTTTTGCTAAAGCTAAGGTTCCGGGCGCTTGGCCTTACCCATCGTAAACCCAGAAAGCCACATGAGCATTCTTGCAGTATGCGAAGGCAATGAACTCGAGTACCCAACTATAAGCATGCTAAGTCTTGCCTGCATTCTGTTTCATACTTAGCACGCAATGCTGCGAAATGTACATAAGCAGTGCCCTTGCAGATATGTATGTTTCAGCACATTTCAAGTTAACTGGCTTTCTATCTACAATTTATTTTACTATCTTCTTGACATATTATAACTATAACATATGGAGTTAATGCTACATCAAATAACATATTGTTTGTTTGTCTTGGGCTTACAGCATGTGACGAACTACCCGCCATGGTGGTGCAGTGGCTTTGGCATTGCGCTGCTAACCCCGAGGGCACGGGATCAAATCCCGGTCGTGATGGCTGCATTTCGATGGGGGCGAAATGCAAAAACACCTATGCACGTTAAAGAACACCAGGTGGTCAAAATTAATCCAGAGTCCCCCACTACAGCGTGCCTGATTATCATATCGTGGTTTTGGCAAGCAAAACCCCAGAATATAAATTTTTAATGTGAAGAACTATGTTTTGTTCGCAAACGCAGGCGATGTGCTGTGGATGCTGTGAAATAAGCATGGCCATACAAACATGTCACTTGGCTCATCTTTCCGTGGTTATTAGGCTTAAATGTGTAATATCATCTATGTGGCATTTGCTGCATATGTGTTGCGACTGTAACTTATGTGAAATTACATAGCATGTTCTTATTTCTTGTCATGTGACATGCACTACATTATGGTTCTGAGCACAGGTAGTGTGAAAAGTTGCTGTAGTCTCCACAGCATTGTGTGCTATGTATGGAATGCAGTATAGTGCATGTGATCAGTCTGCAGTTTTGTCTGCTCTCTCTCTTTTGATCCCCAATACCCTTCCCTATGTGTAGGGTAGTCCCCAGATGAGAAAAGTAACTTTCCTTCCTTCACTCTCTCTTCAAGAGGTGGCTGTGATCTGGGATCATTTCTCATTCATAATTTATAGAACGATACTATGAACTTGCCTGGTGGGGTGCAAAGTTGTGCTCACGACATGCATCACGGAAGAGGTTAGCTGTCTCCTGAGAGAGTGGTTTGGCAGCCCACTGGCGCTGTGACCTTAAGAAAAGGCCGAATGACTTGGCTCCCATTGCTGCAGCTCTGCTTACTGCAAGTTCTAGTCCACCTGAAACAGCAATTTACGTGCAATAATGAAGTACCAAGATGCAGTGCTGCGCCCACAACAGGAGCTTGTGCTATTGAAAGAATATTAATTCCATTAATACCGACATTAAGGCCGGGTGGTACATAATTAAAAAGCCAAATAGCGTGGAACACACAGGATTGCAAGAACAGAACAGGACACACAAGCACCAATTTACAACAAATGGTTTAATTAAGACTCTCCAACTGTTTGTAGACATGCACAAAGCCAGCCAAACTGCTCCCTGAACTGTCAAGGTACACAGTGATAAAATAAGACAGGCAATGCCTAATATGAGTAGGTCATCAATTCCTCCAACATTGTCCTCAAAGCAATTAAAGCAGCTAGTTGGCTGGTCAAAAGTGTGGAGAACTTATGAACATGCTGCAATTTGCAGTCTTCCAAGCAAGCAACAAGTGTCCCACATTTTTCCATGTCATGCCATTAAAAAATGTATAGGTGCCGTGTTCAAGAAATGTCAAGCGTCATATATAAGGTTCGAAGCTAGTTTCTTGATGGCACAAATATTTTTTTTTAGCTATATTAGGCTCCAAGAGATTTTTTTTACTGTGCAAAGTAATGTTTGAGACATCTGCAAGTACCATGTGGAATTGGCAAGCAGTATGCACTAATGACGTGCCAACAAAAGATAGGAAGGATGGGTTGCGCAAGATTGTGGCTCGCGTACCTATACATCAACTTACCACTCACAGACATGTGGGCGCCAACAAACTTTGAGTTCTTTGCAGTTCCTTTCTTTGACAGCTTAGCCGGTGATTTTGCGCCATCCATTTTTTTCTTCTTGGGCAAGTCTGCGGCACCATCAGCTGCAACAGGCGAAGATGAACGCTTCACTGTGATAGGTTGACAAGGCACTGTCTTTGCAAGGGTTGGCAGCTTTCTTGAGGGAGAAGCCCTTGTGATAGAAGCTTTGTCTACGCTCTTTGCCTCTTGAGGTTCTACCTTTACAGTAACATCACTGTCAAATCCATTACTTGGTGGCTTGTTGGTGCTGTCAGGTGTCTCTTGGTTCACAGTGACATCTTCCTTCAGTGGCTTTGAGCTCTTTCCAACAAACTCCTGTTGCTTGCGAGTGCTTGTCACAACTGCTTTTTTAGATGACTTTTCTTTAGCTGGCATAGCCTTTGTCTTAGTGCTGTCTTGTGGCGACTTCTTGTGGCCATTCTGAGCAGATGATTTCTTTGTCAACTTTTTTCTGGAAGTTGCTTTTGGAGTCGAAGCGGCTGAAGCCTGCTTGCTTGAGGACCTCGTCTTCCGTGGAGACATTTCTATATTTAACCCTGCAGCAAAATGCAACAAAACAAAACAATGATGAAGTGCTCACTGTACATCACCTATCGTCAGGTCATATAGCTTTCCAACAAACTAGACACTGGTCACCGAACCACAAGTGTTCTGGAGGGTACATGGCGCCAGATAGATATTCAAAGACGGCAAGTTTCGACGGACCTGCATGTCCGACAAGTCACAGCGCAAGTACTGCGTGTTCCGGTTATGCTACCCGGCAGAGCTTAGCTTTAGCATTTGCTTAAGCAGCACACTCTAATGGCTGCGCCTGGAACACCTGGAGCGCACAGCATCGTAGATTCAATTACCCAGGCCATACCAACGTGAAAAATGTGATGCCGTATCTTGGCGCCCGTCAATAATTAAAGAGCGCCGAAGAAAGCCACACACGCAAACAAAATGATAAAGAGCGGCTTGGCCCTGCAACGCGCGTGGTAGTGTACCAGGATACCGCGAACCACTGTGACGAGGCATTAAAAAAAGAAAAAAAAGAAGACTGTCGCCGCCAACCGAGGTGGCGCTCTCGTACGCCGCTCGCTCGTTGCGCGGAAAACCTCGAGCGAGTGCCCTCCGCTGCCACCGGCACTGAAACCACCGGCCGCAAGGCCACTCGCCGCAACGGCGTCGTGACCTTGCGCCTTCAGAGCCGCCCAAAACACACAAGCCGCGCGGACAGCCCGCTAAAAGAGATCAAAAAGCGTATAAAGCTGCGGTCAGGTTAGACACGCTGTGACGATAACGGCCATACCAGAAGCAGCAGCGGCTACAATGTATCAGTGCGTTCCTCCAAGTTCTCAATCCACTCGCGGTTGGCCCAAGAAGCGCATGCGGTTGAGACCTGCGGCCTTCGGCCTTTTTCCGTGAGCTTTCGCACAGCACTAAACCCCGGCGCGGCGAGTTTCGTTCGTCAAAGCGAAACCGGATGGCGCCACTTCCCTGCTCAGTCTTACACTTGCCGTTTCGCTTGCGCTGCACCCCCACTTTTTGCAGATTTCCATTCCCTCCACTTTTCCTTTATCTGACCTTTTCTCCCTCAGTGATGACGTGTTCCCTAATACTGCTGATCTTGTCCACTAGTTATTTTCCAATTTTCCAAGATTGACACCTTTGTCCTTGTTCTTTGTTTCTGTTTCCTGGAAAGCACAGTATTTTGCTAGTTCCTCCTTCTGCTTCAGTTCGTACCTGGCGTTCCCTGCTGTCTCTGCGACTACGAGAGCAACATAACTGCTGGCACACACACACACACACACACACACACACACACACACACACACACACACACACACACACACACACACACACACACACACACACACACACACACATATATATATATATATATATATATATATATATATATATATATATACACACACACAGTTTTTTTCTGGTGCACCGAGTAGGTACGAGTTATCGCCTAAATTCTTAATTCTTGGTTTTTACGTTACAGAACCACACGATGTGATTATGAGGCACGCAGTATTATCGTGCTGTGCATTCATTTTGACCACCTGGAATTCTTTAACGTGCACCTAAAATCTAAGTACATAAGCGTTTTTGCATTTCGCCTCCATCGAAATGCGGCACCGCCGCGGCCGGGATCGTACCCGCTAACTCACACCATGGCGGGTGACTTGTCTGACAAAACATGATTGTCTTAAATCCAGAGGCGCGCGCACACTGGAGTGCACACCCCCGTGCTCACTGTAGTGAGCTTCTGTCGAAATCGCAACTATGAAACAGACGTGTTTTAAAACGCTTACGCATCTAAGGAGACAGCAAGTTTGCTCTTTTGTTATCATGGAGCTCGGTCTCCCCGTCCCGACGTGGGTGCGGCTCGCGGCTTCGTCGCCTCCCTGAGAGGGGGCAGCGGAGCTTCTCAGGACCTTCATTAAAGTTCTTTGTCTGCCTGTTCCTTTTGGAGACGATATATAGCCTGAAGCTGCAACTAACGTGAGCAGGCGAAGATGCTGAAAGATAGTGGGCGCACCTCTGTGCTCGCTCACTCGCGTCCAATCCTAGACAATGTGTTTGCCAATGTTCCTTCAGGGCCTACTGGATATGCTGGCGCAGATTGTGGTAATTTTTCATGTTGGGAGGTCTGACTTTGAGATATGGATTGATGATGAATTTTACAAGCGAAGCTTGTCACTGTCTAGTCTGAACGTCCGTGTCTGTTCGCAGAAACTATCATCATCAGCAATGGCTCGAGCGTCGTCGTCTTCTTCCGCAGCTGACACGTTGGCGCAACCGCGCGAACGCACTCGTGCCACTGCTCCCGCGTTCGTCGTCGTCGTCGTCTTCCACAGCTGGCTCCGTTGCCGCTCATCATTCCAGCGTAGAATTTGACTTCTCTTCTGTCGTCGTAATGGGGAGGCTGCGTTTACGAGGGTATGAGTCATTCCTTGAAGTGGTTTGAGCCATTCATTGTCTTACGTGACGGATAGATTTAATTTTGAATCAATTTAATTTCGAAGAATCGCAAGCAACAATGGGCGGGTGTATGCTGCTAACCACACCGCCGAGCAAACTCGAGACATCAAACGCAAGGTTCGACAACAACTTGTCCCTCATCAGTGTAATCCGCACACAAATATTAAGGGAGGGGTGGAAGACAGGATATCCGGACGTGCCCCCTGGATCTGCGCATGCGTATATGTAAGTTGTATTGATCGGGCAGAGCATAACCAGCTGCCATGCAGGCACACCTGCAAACCTGTCACACAATTGCATCCGGCCGTCCATCTTGTGGCTGGATGCATTCTGTCAAGATCGCGCTCGGGTTATCTCATTATACTAGGGTTACTGTATAAGCTCCCTTTAGGGAGCCAGAGTTGCGCCACCGTTTTCCGCCGGCCGCTCGCGCCGCTTCCAGCGATTCTAGCGATGATGACGTTTTATGGGCATCCCCTTTGGAACGGGGCGGTGACAGTCACCTAGCCTGCTTGATTGAATAAGGTATGCCATTTCATTCTATTTATTCTATTTCATTTCATTCGATTCAACTTTATTCTATTTATTCTATTCATTTATTATTTATTTTATTCTAGGTATATTCTATTTCATTCTAGCAATTTTTTTATACAGCTCCTTAATCTTCTTGTTTTTTTCCTTCGAAATTTCTCTGTCTACCTTGTACCGCTACCTATGACTGTAAGAGGTCAGGTCGTATCAATGTCTTCCCTACTTTTTTTCAACCAATACTCTAAACGTCTCTTGCTCATCTCGACTGCTGACCGGTTGGTGCTTCCGTCCACTTTAAACCCAAGCGCTTCTGGAAGGTGTACATTACCTAAGGTTCTCACTGGGTGAATCCCTTCGCATACCATTAGGATATGCTGAGTGGTCTCCGGATCTTTGCTGTAGCATACACATGCCTCATCTAGTTCCGAATATTTCTTCCGGTATGTTTTGGTCCTTATAGGCAACCGGCTCGAGCCTCAAATAACAAGGCACTGCACTTTGCGTTATCGTACACATTTTCCCTTCTATTTTCTTTCTTCTCATTATTGTAAATCTCCATGGTCCTTTTTCTTTCCATTCTTTGCATCCAATTCGCTGTCTCTATTTCTCTAACTTTCTCTCCGATGACTCCTGGTCGTCTATTTACACTTTCAATTACTCTGTACTTGGTTGCCGACTTTCTTGACCTCTTCTTCCATTCTGAATCCACGCTTTCAGGTACAGATACTTGTGCACTTTAGCCGCCCATTTATTTTCATCCATGTTCCTGAGCCTTTCTTCAAAAGCAATTTTGCTCTGCGCTTCTCTGACTTCAAAAGAGGCCCAGCCCATGCCATCCTGCACTGTCTCATTTGTGGTATTACCATGGCGCTTCCAAAGCCAACCGGCCTACCGATCTTTGGTTAACTTCCAACCCCGACAAGATGTCCGATTTTAAGCATAGAATGTCATTTGCGAACGTTAGCGCTGGCACCATTACCCTTTCCAGATTCCACGCACCACCTCGTACTAATTGTTGCCCCACAGTGCTCCACGTTTCATTATTGCTGCGTTCCGCTTCCCCTTTATTTTCAGATTATCTTGGTGGGTGCTTGATTAAGTCTTTCCTTCGTTTATGTATGCGCCGAGGTATTTATATTGCTTGACTATTGGCATGACTTGCAGTTGAATTGACACCACGTAATTACTCGTCTATTCGTTAAAAATCATAGTTTCCGATTTCTCTGTGCTAAAGCACCGCTATTCGCCGAACGCCATCACGTGGTCAAAATGGGCTCCACTGCGTTGCGGAGAAGCCAACACTTTGCAGGCGACGCCGCGACACTACGCACTGACAGCTCTTCTAGTATGACGGGATGTAAAACGAAAGAACTTTATTTTTCTTGTCTAAGTGTGGCGCTGCAGAATGTACCCATGAGTTTACTCGTACAATAAGTACGTAACTCGTGTAGCCTTAGCCAGCGCGTGTGTCTGCTACATATAATGAGATTCATAACACGACCAAATTTATCCGTGACTTGTAAAATGCGACAAGGATGTACTTGAATCATTAGAATAAGCCTATAGTGGTGCGAAAAGCGGAGAGTGGGGAGGAGTGGAAGGGGGGCAAATGCAAACAATATATGAATGCATGCAATTCATGTCACCTGGATCGCATTTAGCTTTCATACCTTAAACACAAGGAATGTTGGACGTGACCGCGATATTTCTTAAATACACGCATTCACGTTTTTCAGATATCATGAGCCGTGATCGCATGCATGCTGAATAAAAACTATAAGGTTAGTATTATATTTGACGCTTTGCGTACAAATGAGAAAGACTCACAGACGTTGCCACCATGCGCCGGCGTATGTGTTCGTCACACGCTGCATTTCAGGCAATCATTAGATATTATTATATTCATTAGAATGGAAGCGTAATATCCAGGCTCGTAATCATGAGGCGAGCGATCGACTTGTACTCCCAAAATATTAAAGAATGAAAAGAAAGCGAAAAACAAATCAAGCAAGTGTTACACGTTTGTAAAGCGTTAAGGCGAAAGCCTCAGTGGCGCACCGACAGGGGGGGGGGGGGGATTCGGTGGTTGTAAACCCCCCTGAGGCCGACTTAACCCCCCCTTTTGTTTAACCCCTTTTCTTTCCTTACGCATTTGAGTACTGCAACTAAGATGTAAGGCGCGCAATCGTCTGCACACTCGCAAAAAGCGCATTTTTTGACAATTTCCAGTGAAGAAATCGAAATTAGTGCTTTTTAGATGTTATTGGCAAACTGTCACCCCCCCCCCGTGGCAGAGATCCTGGGTGCGCTACTGGAAAGCCTGATTGCACACTTGGCACACTTTTTGTCACGATTAAGATACGTTTATGAATAATTGTGGCAATTGTTCATCGGAGCGCACGACAGCACTCACCGAAATCGCCGCACCTACTGGTAGTGGGCCAGTGCCGCCAGCGCCTTCGCAGAGGGAGGGACGGTACGGGGACGATGGCCTGATGAGCGGCGTCGGAGCCGGCGGTGGCACGAGCGCGTCTCTACGAACACGTGACGTGTGCAATTTTTTATAGGCACATTAAGCCAGAACCGCGGAGCAGCCGTGGTTTCAGGGAAGCATCTCGCACCCCTGGGTTCGATTACCACCCACACCGAAATGTACCAGATTTTCTTTTCGAAGCCACTAATTTAAAATCGTTGCGTGAGCGTTGCTTGCTTGAGCATCATCAGAATTGGAGGACTCTCAAGCTTCGCCTTTAAGAGTGGACCGCGATAGCAGTCAAAGATCCCTGGCTGCTTATCAGGCTTTTTTCTCGTATATTCAAGTAACAATCCGACGCTATCATGTCTGTAGGTTGTGTCATACTTTACGATTTTACTGACGGATTTTACTTTGAGAAATTCAGTTTTTGTTCACTAACCCCTTGCGCCACGCGGAGGGCCTGTGGGGTCGGGGTGGTTCGCGATGAATTTCTCCGCCACGGATGCCACGGACGCCGATGCTTACGCCGAAGCCGACGCCGGATTTTCTGCGACACGGGGCCCTTAACGCTGTCGCGTTAAAAGGACAGACTGGTGGGCTAGTTCCACACAGTAGCGCAGAAGCACACGGACGGCGAAAGAACAGACGGGACACAGCGCTAGTCCCGACATAGCGCTGTGTCCCGTCTGTTTATTACGCCGCCCGTGTGTTTTTGCGCTACTGCGTAAATATTGTCACTAATTTACTTTGTTTACAGGAACCTCCCTGAGAAATGTGACGTCAGTCCGAGCATTTGTTGACGTGATTTTATTCTTTGTGGCGTCGGCCATTTTTTGTCACTGCGCAGTTTCTCCAAGGTCACCGCCAAGTGCACGCCAAGGGCACGCAAAGGGCACGCCAAGGACACAGCCAACATATATACCCATGGCAGTCACCTTAAAGAAAGATCGCTGCTGGCATTGACGCTCGAGCGTGGATTCTACGCGTACGGGGAGTGGCTTTCCCGCATAACTTTGGCGCCCAAGATGGCGTACCTTGGCGCAACTACATCAACTACAGTAACTTTACATTTCACCTGAACACAACACCTCCTATCCCTCGGCGCACACAACACCCTTGTCGAGCTTCTCGAGGCACAGTGGGTCAGATACCACGTCCCAACCCCCAATACAAGGGACTGCACGAAGCAGTCATACCTAAACACATTTCAAACATTTCGACTGTTCTTCCCAAACCTCAACCAGAGGACACAATGTATTACTCCGACGCAGCCCCATCCCTTCGCGGCCACACGGCGGCGGTGGTGGACGACTCCCACCGACTATATAGCGAGCGCGGCCTGCGTGCCCTCTCCCGCATCGACGGAAGAGGAGATGCTTGCCATAGCCTTGGTCACGCTCGAGCCGCCCATCGCCGCAAGCGGCATCGCACGCTATACACTCACTCCCCTCACCTAGTGCTTAAGGTCAGCGGGTTGGGGGCTCGGCAGGTCAACTGTAGCACTGTGGCACCCATTTGACAAGCGCTGGAGGTGATTTTAATACCAGTAGTGCCTTGTGCGGGGCAATTCTAACTCTCCAATTTTATGATTAATGGTTTGATTTTGATTCATCGGTTGATGTGGCATGAGCAAGAACAGGAAAGCAGGTATTGTCCTATAGTGCAGCATGCATTTCCCCGAGGCACTGCGCATGATGGTCACCGCCCTTGTTCGACTAAGATTCTTGGCACAGCATACTGTTTCATGAGCCACCCGAGCGCGAAGCTACCTGCTCGTGAATTAGTGGTTTGTACGTCCTTCCATTGTTTGACCTGTTTCACTGCCGGCTCCTGTGGGTCAACACTTCACGTACTTATGTATATATACGTATATAACGAGCGTGTGTGAGTGAGAGCGCGATATACGAGTATACTGGTCGCCGCACTAGGAGGGCTCCCGCTCCACTGATAGGAGACTTCAAGCCTTGCCTTCACAAAATCCGAGGCCACACAACTTCGACAACTCCAGACAAACACCTTTCCAAACCTCAATTTTCTCCACCTGCTCTACCCCACACGGACACCTACCGAGGGTGTGGAGCCTCGCCGACGACGTTTCACGTCAAGTTGGATTGCTCCTCCCCCTTCTTCTCTTCCAACCCCCCCCCCGCCTATACACATCCTAACCATGGATTTTAATTTTAAAGGCGCGTCTGTCCGTATGTATGTGTGTATATATGTGTCGAAGTGAAAGAACAAATAAATTCGAAAATTTAGCAAATTAACTCGTACTTAGCTGTGCAGGTAATCGTTCCTCTACAGTCAACTGTTTTTTGCATTGGTTAATTTCGTCCAGAAACGCTTGTTGACGGATTAACAGCGCCCAAAAAAGGCGTATACTAAGAAAAGGAAAGACGTAGCAGGCGCTGACCACAAAGCAATGTTAATTCAGAAACACACATGTATCACATACTCGTCTTATACCAGCGATCTAACATAAGAAAACCAGTCTCTCTCTCCATCTCTACCCCCCCCCCCCCAAAAAAAAAAAAAAAAGAAGAAAGAGAGAGAAAATACAGGAGATACACCTCTAGGAAAACTATGCAAAAAAAAAAAAAAAAAAACTAGCATGATAGATACAGAATAACGGCATGGTGAGCAAAGAAAGAACAGCATCAGATAAACACAAAGATATGACATGGTGTCTCTGGACAGTCGTCGTCTATCAGAGCATGTGGCCAGATTTTATTGACTATAACTGCACAGAAATTGAAGTTATTTATCCAATAGCGCAAATGAAGGGGTGCTGAGCCTTCCACTCTAGGGACTGCGGCTGTTTGCCGTAGCTTAAAAAAATCGTGAGCAGATCCCGAGATAAAAGTACACGCAAAATTTTAGAAGCGGAAGAAACCTTAGAGCTACAACACAGCTGTATCAGCACCCCTTCTCACTTGCGCTCTTGGAAAAATAACTTGACTTCCTGCGCAGTTCTAGTAAATAAAATCGCACCACGTGATATATGTTAGACGACGACTGTCCAGAGATGCCATATCACATATTTGTATATGTATTTTTTTGAACGTATAAAGGTAGGTTCGTCAGCAATAATCCAAAAGTTTGTTCAGCGCTCGTGGCGTCTATCTTAGGTTTCTTGTGCCCTCATCTTCTCTGCGCTGCTGCCTTAATATTATCTAGAGTTCAGGTATACGTCGTCTCATTTTCCATAATAAGTGCACGGAAGGTTGGTTCACGCAGGTGGCGCCCTGCCTCTGAATACAAGAAGCTTCATTTATCTCCCTAGATAACCGGTCCCTGATTGGTGAAAGATAATCTCTTAGAGAATTGACGTGCCTACTAGTAATATTGGCTGCACTGTCGGTAACTGGCCGTTAGCGACAGCTGCACTTAAAGCCCCTCGCTCACGGCGGTAGTACTATCGGTACTACCGCCGCACTGTCGGTAAAGCAGCGCCAAGTTTGAACGTGCACCAACCATACCAACAAAGGTTTGTTTTCACCAACCCGTGTTTATACTGATTAACACTTATCGCCATCTCGCATGCTGCTTGTCTTGGTTCGACAGGTGGCCCTCCACGTCACGGAACAAGAGCAAGACGGTTGCGCCCCTTTCCCGCTACAATTCCAGGATGACGCGAATCGAGGCCTTCCTTGTGCAGGTGAATTCCCCTGCTGACGAAGAACGAAGGTTCGCCGTCGTTTTGTTTGATTTGTTTGATGCAAAACGGCCAGTTTTCAATTTCAAAAGTGAAAGTCGAAGCTAATACCATATTTGGGTGGTCGTATTAGAGCACTCTGGTAGCGCTGCAAAGGAAATGTAAAACAGTTACCAAGCGTTACCGTTTGCATAAACGGATTCCTCTGACGATAACGAAGCAGGATCATCACTTCCAGGTCCGGTTATTGTCGTAATACAGCTTTAAAGTTGTTTTTAACTACTCTTGTAGCACGGCCAGAGCGCTTTGAAACGACCACTCGAATATTCCGAAAAGAAACTTTGCAAAAGTTGAACGTTTACTAAGTTTTAAGTGGAATTTCTCGATGAAAAAAAAAACACACTTTCTAAACATGTTATTTAGCGCTAAAACTCAGAAACCCATAATACTTTTTAGAGCTATTATATCTGAATGGGACACTTGGCAGAAATTGCTTACATTGCATTTACAAGGGCATCTTAATCTCTTAGAAATCGACGATCCATTTGTTGTTAAAAACTCAGAAGTGCTAGATTTTTAGAAATTTTAAGTGTAATAAATCTACATCAAAGACAATTTTTACTCGTTACCTCATGACGAATTACTGATTGCAGTAGAATAATGCAATTAGATAATAATGGCTGCGTAAGGTTTCAAAACTCCTCCGGTGTCTCTGTAAGTAATTTTTGTGAACTTGCAACATTTCACCTGAAGTACAGTCAAAGGAACGGAAAGCAAATCCACGCTGTGAAGGTGGTTGGACGGCGAAGTTGTAAACGACACGTATAACGATTACCCATTGCGATGAAATGAATTATTCACATGGCGACATTCACGTGCACTTCACCTAATTTAGGCCAAACACGTTTCAACGGCCTGCAACTCGCCGCTACTTCTTGCACCTACAAAGAATGGGCCAGAGGTAAGCTAAATGCACTTAACCTGGAACCACAGTCGATAGCGCACGCAGCAACTAAATCCACATTCTGTGTCGAGAAATTTCTTCTTAAATTGAGAATTTGCACCCTTGAAACGTTTGGTTGCATCGTATGTTCGTCGCTTGGCCGCGTTTTCGGCTTCACGACATTCATCGTCATGCTTGGTGCTTGCGTTGAGCATCGCTTCAATTTTATAAGCTTGCCATTGCGCAAAACTCGGGATCGGCCCACGAAAGAGGTTATTTTTGCCCACGGACACGACAAAAGCATTGGGGCGTAGATATATACAGCTTCGCTGTAAAGAGGAATCTGTATCCGCTCGCCCCAATCGTTGGTGATGTGTTCTTGGCTAAAATAGATAGAACGGTGTCTGGTTGTTGGGAAGGCAACAGCGTGACAAAAATCTTTAAGTACGTATACCTCACTATACTATAATATTCCTTGATAAGTGTTCAGGTACGATAAAGGCGCAGGTTTTTCATGTCCTCGCCTCATTCAAAGACTGCTTCGTTCCTCTTGAATTTACTTATGAGCTACCCACAAACAGGCATCCTCAAATTTCTTGATATTCAGTTAGTTCTTCATCCAGACCACACTTGCTAAGACTACAAACCACGCAGCGATAAGTCGATCCTGCCCTACGCTTCCGCGCATTTCAAGTTTCGAAGGAGAGGGATTGTAAACTTAAGTTTCCCAAGTGCGGTTCAAAATCCTGTCCTCACAAGATGGAATCAATCTGCTTTATCGATCTAAGCAGTTGTCAGCGCACGTTTTACAGTGTTACGTTGCAGAATCTCTGCTTCGAAAGGTGTGCGCCGAATGAGCTCGCAATCATCTGACAGCAATGAAAATATGGCTGTCATTCCGTGCATCCATCAGCTCTCCCATAATATCAAGTAGACTGCAGACCACTCGAAAGTCAAAGCCGTGTGTTCTGCACCTCGGAAGTTTATCAAGCTGTGCAGTCAGAGAAATAATAGTCACGGGCACGCAGCATCCGTGTAACAAAACTAAAATGTCCGACGATTACGATACTCTCTAATGCGAAATTTGAGCGCAGCTGTATAGGTGTTTTCATTTCGCGATATATTGAGGCAAAGAATTTGAGACCGAAAGCACCGCACCAACTGGCAATGGGTCAGTGCCGTCAGCACCTTCGCAGAGGGAGGGGCAGTATGGGGACGCTGGCATGATGAGCGGTATCGGAGCCAGCTGTGGAAGAAGACGACGGCGAACGCGCGAGAAGTGGCACTAGCGCGTTCGCGCAGTTACGCCGAGGGACGGCGACGCTCAACCCGGGCGCTCTAATACTATGGCGCCATCTCCTAGTCTCGTGCCGCACTCTGCTTTCCTTCTCACCATTTCGTCATACTCTCCCCCTCCACTTTCTGCCTCAAGCTTTCACTGTAGCCTCCTCCTCCACTTTCTTCCTCGCGCTTTATTTATAGTCTTTCATCTCCGCGTTCGCTCGTTCGCTCTGTTACGAGGGACGCCGAGGCACGCCGACGCTCAACGCAGGAACGGGATGCTAAGAGCTGCGCTCTGAAAGTACGAAGTTCCTTTCGCGGCCTGTGCTAGTAACCCAGTGGCGCAGCCAGGGGGTGGCACGCAGGGCACATGCTTCCCCCCCCCCCCCCTTTCTCCCCAACATTTTGTGTTAGTATGCTGCTGGGATAGCCGATAAAAAATGGAGCTGGGCAGGCCATGTAATGCGTAGGATGGATAACCGGTGGACCATTAGGGTTACAGAATGAATACCAAGAGAAGGGAAGCGCAGTCGAGGTCGGCAGAAAACTAAGTGGGCTGATGAAGGTAAGGAATTCGCAGGCGCAAGTTGGAATCAGCTAGCGCAAGACAGGGGTAATTGGAGGTCGCAGGGAGAGGCCTTCGTGGTGCAGTGGACATAAATATAGGCTGATGATGATGCTGCTACTTTCGAAGCACCTCTCCCCGCTTCCTCCGCATCCCCGGTCAAGTTAATATAGTTAGCGCTCGTCTTTTTTATCTTTTCTTCTGTCCGTCTGTGTTTTTCTACGCTGTACGATTTGTCATGGTGTCGAGCAACAAACCCAGGCCACGGCGGCCGCATTTCGATGGGGGCGTAATGCGAACACACGCGTGCACTTAGATTTAGGTGCCCGTTAAAGAACCCCCGGTGGTCCAAATTATTCCGGAGTCCCCCATGGCGGCGTGCCTCATAATCATGCAGATTGTGGTCTTGGCACGTAAAATTTAATTTTTAATAAGGACACACGAATCAGCAAATTGTTCTGAAAGCAAGGCATGGACGATGATTGGAAGAGAACGAACGTTTGACACTTAATTGTGACTGTTCCATTCAGCGAAATGGGTCGCTGAATATATGCAGAATACTACATGAAAAGAACAGCGCATGCGCGAATGAATGTTTATCATATCGGATGTTACTGTGAGTGCACGTCAAGATGGACTGTTTTCAAGGATGGGTGTCTGCTTTCGGAACTGATTACACGCTCCATCAGGGAACTGTGGGCGTGTTTTGGTACGAATCTTCTGTTTCTTTTTCTTTGCAACTAACTGCACTCAACAGCCCGCACATTTCATCTGGGCCCACTTGATAAACAAAATTAACCTTTGTTATCATCGTCATCACCATAAAGCCTGTTTCGACCTTTTTGTTCAATTTTCTGTCAAGAAAAGTTTGCCATCTACTTAACTGTTGCAAAAGTTGAAAAATGAGCCAGCTGGAGTGCTCGAAGTGCAGATTTCGTAACTGGCGAAGTGCCGTTTGTCCAGGCTAGGAAATGGTTGCGCATGATTGACTGAGCGTCTTCATTTGCGGCTGTTGAAAATAAATAAATCGACGACTTCGCAGTTTTTTTTTAACACGAAAGTGTTTTATGCCGGGGTCCACCAAGACTTCACTGACGTATTTCCGTCACGGAAATACGTCATAGAACATAATACAAAGAAAGAAACCAGAAGAAAAAGTTCCACAAACATGCAAAATTTGGAAATCGAACCCACGACCTCTCGGTCCGCGACGATAGATCGCCGAGCGTTTAACCCATTGCGCCACAAACGCATTTGCAGAGAGCTACATAGACGCGCCTTATATATCTAACACTCCTCCGTGTACCCGCGCTCTTGCTCGGGGCGGTGCCTACGAGCAGAAAAGAGAAGTACTGCATTATGACACTAACGCGCACCGACAGTGAACGCTTCGGTGGTCTCAGCACTACGACGCCTCGATGCCAGCATTCGAAGGGACGCTGGCATCAAGAAGCACTACCAACGCCACCTAGGTGGCGTTCACCGTACTCAGCACAGCGGAGCGTGGCCTCCGCAATTAGCTCTGAAAATGTTTCTGAAGTTGATCGCGGAGGCTGCAATTACGACGCGCTGTACGCGCTGATTTGACTCGGTGACGATTCAGTTACGTGCTTTGTCTTGCGCGTTGTATTAGTGTGTCAGTTACGTGCTTCGTCTTTCGCGTTGTGCTAGCGTGTGCAGCGTAGTGCAGCTTCCATATGCACGACGGTTGCTCATGGTCATCGACGTTGGTAGCCGTGATGGAGGAGACGTGCCACCAGGCGTCAGCGTGGGTGCATCAACGCCTAAGGGCGCTTTAGCCACAAAACACCAATAGACATTATATATCAATGTGCAATAAACATTACACTACTTCTGTGAAGACACGTTTCACTTTCGTGTTCTATACCGATTCCTATATAAGAGGGATCAACCACATTTTTTCTTCCCCTTTTATGATAACAGCTGTCAGCGAAAGCGCGTAAGTAGAATAGTACTGGGATGAGTATGACGCGATACGACACAGTTATAGCGTACTCTTGTATACGTGATTTATAAAAAAAATGCACCTTACGATGAACACGAAAGCAATCTTTACTTGACGAATGGAAGACGGATACTTAGTTTTCCTTCGACAGGTTGCCCCGTATAGTGCAAGGACGGCTGTTTGCTTACAGAAACGATTAGACGCCCCATCGGGAACCGAAGGCGTGTCTTCTTTAGAATCTCGTGCTTTTTAGAGCGTCGAGAGAAAACCACACCCCAGCCGTCCAGCGTGGTGGCTATGACCAACCCTCCATTCGCTCCCCAGAAGGCGTGCGAGGGCGCGCAAATCGGCGCTGTGATCTCGTCTTTCCTCGTCGGCGCGTGCACCGGCACGAGCCCGTCCAAGCGAAAATATATGGACCACTGGGATACGTTATGCTCATCTCAGCGTAACTCGCCGTCATCAATCAGTGGCTGTGACGTGTTCCGCGTGGTCACCCAAAAATTTCAAGGCCGCATTAGCAGACGACGCGCAAGACCACGTTCTTTCGTCTGCCAGGGACCGCAGGAACGGACAACCCAGCGACCGCCTCCGGCTAACAAAAAAAAAAAAAAAAAAAAATAAAGAAGACCCTACTTTGCGTAGTTTATTGTTTGCTCAAGAACCTTGACCACAGAGCCCTCATCTATGCCATGTGGTTATTTTTTTCTTCCTCTTAGCTTTAGCCGACATTTTCGGGATATATATATATATATTTTCATTGCCGTCTAGTCTCCAAGCCTCGCTCCGAATCGTCTGCTGGAACCATGAACTGCATTTGCTGTATCCATTCGTCGCGGTCGGTGGTCTCCGGTTTTCCCTCCGCAGCCAAGTTTCCTGCGGCTTCTCCCGTCTCATTTTCTTTGTCCGTTGTTTCCGAGGCATTGGCAAAGAAGCAACGCCCCCTGGCGGTGTTACGCCCACCGCTGCCGTTGACTGCCCTGTGCCGCACTTGTCCCAAGATCACGGCTGACGGAATCGGTCGCGTAACCCCTATTGAATAATAACGTGCTTGAGTCGGACCTGCACCACTTCACTTGGGTCAGTAGACCAGTGTCTTAATAAAAACGTCGGCGACTGGGCTTCCGCTCGGTCTGAGTGAAAACAAACTCACTGGTGCCTGCGCAAAGGCCAGAGCGGGAGAGAAGGCTTAATGGGTGCCAGGTCTGCTTCCTGCGTTGTTTTCTGCACCACAGGGACACAATGATGTTATACTAAATAAATAAATCAAATCAAAACAAAAATATCATATGGAGACAGTTCAGTAATTAACTGGTTATCCGAGTCCATAAGATGGAGATAATTTATTTGAAAGGAGGCAGCCAGATCGGCCTGAGCTTGCGCGAGCTAGCCTGCTACTCTGCACAGGGGGACATAAAGGTGTGATGAGGGATGACGACACAGAAAGAGGGACGGTGAAAGCAAGTTCAACATTCTGTTGACATAGGCATTCAGACATGTCATTCATGAAGCCACCAACGGGTTCCAGACCTTGTCTGTGGTCACTAGTTCAAACGAACCTTCATATAAAGGCGCAAAGACGAAGCTGGCGTGTGGGCTTCTCCTAAATCGATAAGTTATATGTGCTATATACGCACCAATTGAGCCAAATATGGTGCTAACAGATTCTTGAGCGATAGTAAGTTAATCGACAACTCGATGCTGTAGAACACTGAATGAATGAATTTGCAGGAATCCGTAAACTTTGTGGATCTTCTCAGAATTCAATTGCTCGTTCTCAGTCTCAACAAACATGCATGTGTTTTTCTTTTCTTGTGTTTTTTTATATTTTGTAGTTATTTTGGTTGATGCATATTTTGTTTAGGAATATTTTGTCGTATATTGCGCTATTCACCAGTTAGGGCCCGCGGTTCCGTTAAGTACGTGTCGAGGACAAAAGTTTATGCACTGCGGGTACAGCTAAATAGTTGAATTCCCCAGTGGCCTACGCTTGAAACCATCAGCCGAGAAGTGGATGCACGGGCAACATAGCGCACCAGTCAATAAACGATGCGATCGTTTTAAACTAAGCGCGACCTGGCTCGCACACCTCGGCCACGACAAATTTCTTTTTTTTTTTCATTTTTGCTCGCGGCACCCGTGCTGCGAAAATGCTTGGCCTTACATTGCCCGTCATTCTTAACTTAATTTTTATTGTGATAGCAATTATATGGACACTCCAAGCGGAGTTCTGCCGTCGCCGTCGCCGTGAGCTTCCGTATAAAGTCCAACGGTGATAAAATCGTCGCCGCGCGCCGTATGATGTATGTGCGAGTGAAAGCGCGCGAGGTACGCTCGCTTTCACGGGGAGCGAACGCACGGCGGAGAGCAAACGGGACTTCTTTCGTCGCGCGAAAGGCCGTGGGGGGACGGGAGCGAGGGAGGAGAGGCGACGTTTAGCTTCGGCACCAAATGCGTATCTTGTGACCGGGCGCAAGGGCAACTGGCGACTCAGTCACCCACGCGAAAGGAGGAAAGCGGTAAGGCAGCGCGGGAGGAAGGAGTTGCGGCTTCTGCTCTGCGAGCAACTGCGTACTTGTACTTTGCGCGGCGTCGGGCGGTCGCGCGCATCGTATCTTGAAAGCTATCTGCAACACGGCTCCTACCTTTGTACGCGCTGTGCTTTCGCCGCTCAGTTTCCGTTGAAGCGATAGACCGCACGAACCTTCGCTCTTCGCTGCTGCTGGCGCGCTTGCTCACGCCAGCGTTTTGACAGCGGTTGTATGCGGTCATCGAGTGATCTATTCATGTTTGCTTGTGCGCGCTGACACCATGCTTGTTAATTCAGTTAGTAAGCGAATCTGTTCAACTTTATACAGCCGATAAAACTACTATCCTTACTCCGTATAGCTCGCGACTAATTTGCTACCGCAATTGATCCTTCGCCTTTCCGGCGAAACTACGTCTTTCTTTTACAAACGGTGTTCGAATAAGGAAACATCCAAATGGAATTGAGTACAAATAATCGACAAGGACGACCTCCGATTATCGAATGTTTTCTTATTTATAAACAAAGTGAAACGTAAGGTTTCGAGGACTCCGTCTGACAAAAAAAAAAAAAAGGCTTATTTAACTTATTTTGTACGCCCATGTAATGCCGTTCCAAACTGCTCGTCCGATCGATTGGGGAGCTTGTAGATGAGAAACGTACCTGTAGCGGTAGCCAGTGGCTATAGTGTTCGCTGCTGAGGTCGCGGGTTCGGCTCCGGCCGCATTTTGGTGAAGGTTAAATGCATAGACGTTCGTGTACTTAGAATTAGGTGCACGTTAAATAACTCTAAGTAGTCAAAATGAATACGCAGTCACCCACTACGGTAGGGCCTCGTAATCAGATCGTGGTTGTGGCACGTGAAACCCGAGAACTAAATATATATATATATTTTTATGAGCAACAACTACTTTTAGTTATATGGAGCACTATGAGAATCGCAGCAATGAAAGAAAGAAAGAAAGAAAGAAAGAAAGGAAGAAAGAAAGAGCCGTAGTGGGGGATTCCGGATTAATTTGGGCCACCTGGGGATCTTTAACGTGCCTCCAATGCACGGGACACGAGCGTTTTTGCATTTCGTCCCCATCGAAATGCGGCCGCCGCGGGTAAGGCATGATGACTCACGCTACGTCGCTTAAGAATCCAGGCTTTCTCAGCTGTGCAGCGATCATTTGCACTCTCCGATTAGTCCTGCGTGTTCGAACGAACCGCTTTACGTTTCAATATTCCATTTTTACTTTTAATAAACAACGATCCATAACGTGCAATGTATATATAATGACATTCACTGGCTAACTTCATGAATGCTAGGATGTGAACATCGTTTTATATTATTTGTGAAAACGTCTGTTCAGTATTCGAAAACTATTCGAGTCGATTCGCTTTTGGCATTATTCGATTCGTATTTGATTCGCTCTCAAAAATTACTATTCGCACACCACTATAGTTTCTCTCCCTCAAGTCTCCAACGTACGTTATGCTTTATATTTGAACAGAAAAAAATGTTAGCCATGTAGAATAGTAAAATATAGAATCGAGTGCCAATCAAATAGCAAATACTATTTGATTCACATTCGAAATTTCGTATACTCAATTTTTTTATTGCCAACATTATTATTTATTGTTGGCATGCTGAAGCCTTCTTTTGTGTATAACTCTCGCTTAGTTATTGCCATTAATTGACCAAAGCATTTGGGTCTGACTCCTTGAACCTTTTACACGTAGCCTTCGGAAAGAAACTCAAACGAGATATGCGTTAAATACCATTTATGGCGCATTAATTTCAATTTTCACGTAACGCAACCGTAGCTAGCTAAAAGTTTGCGTATGCATAAGCAAATAAGGAACAGTGAGTTTTCCAGATGCGCAGAAGAAAGCAACGAGAGAAAATTTTGGAGGACGTTTAAGATTCGCCTTTAAGAGTGGAGCGCGATAGCATTTAAACATCCCCGACTGCTTCTCACACTTCCCGGCAACTGCAGCTTGTGTAACCGTGATTTTTATCGGGAAACACTGGCGGTGAACGCATTGGACGAAGGCTAGCTTTCTGGTGGAAACGTGACCTCTTTCATGGGATGATCCCAGAGGTAGTGCACAGCCGCGTGCCAAAAAATATTACATCATTTTCAGGTTGCCGTTATTGTTCGGTACATTTAATATTTCAGTCTTAGAAGAACATAAAAGGCATGCTCTGTCGGTATTTTATTTCATGACATTTCTTTGTGAGCTATCACTCTCAAAATTCTAAAGAATAAGTTTGTTAAGAATCTAAGACAAGGTTTGAGCAACTTTAATGATATATAATTTGTGGCAATGTATCCCGCATATACCACATGTCATATAGAAAGGCGTGGCATATACATATACCTAAATATATACGGGAATTTTCGCTCGCGGGACGCCAACACCGGCACCGGATTTTCTGCGACACGGGGCCCTTGACGCTGTCGTGTTAAAAATGCAAGTAAACCAGCCATGAAATGCACGTACGGAGTGGAAGCCCCTCGAACGCCTCTTGCCTCTCTGAAAAATTCACGCACGGCCCAGCGTGCCAAGCTAGTCACACTAGGAGAGAATTACCAGCCGACGAGAAAGCTGCGCGCCGTCCTCCATTTTTCGGGCGCGGAGAGCTTCTGTCGCGACAGCGTTCACTCACGCCTCCTCAAGGGCGAGCACAAGCACGACAGCTACTTTTGGGACGACGTTTGTTGTTGTTTGCAAGGTCTTGGGGTTCCTTTGTGCGCTTGTTTTTGCAATTCGTCACAGGCCATTTTCTCGCTGTCCAAAACTATCACGTTTTGACGCCCGCAGTGCGCGATGTCGTGCAGACGACAGCTAGACAACACGAGCAGACGACGCTCCTCAATTTTACAGCGAGCTTACATCGACCTTGCAGCAGACGGCTTCAGTGACCTAGTAGTAGTTTTTGCAAAAACGCTCGTTTACTGAGATTAGGTGAACATTCAAAAGCCCAGGTGGTCAAAATTAATTTGGAGTCCTTCACTACGGCGTCCCTCATAATCCAGAGTGCTTTCTCGGGAAATTAAACCTCGATTTTTTTTAGTGGCCACAACCGGATAGAACACCGACAAACTGGGCTTTAAAAATCAACCGCCTTGAGCGTGTTTAATACTAGACAGTTTTAGTTTAGCGTGATTACCGGAATAGAGGGCGTACCGGATTAGCGGAATCGAAGTGCGCATGCGCAGAACGCTAAACGACCCATACCGTTTACCGCGCGCACGCTATTTCTCTTGTGCAGACGCCTCTGCACATGCGCAGTACCGCGGCCCCAAGAGCTAGGGGGCCCCAACGCTTGCGTCCCCCTAATCTAAAACTCTCTAACGTTATCGTGTTAGCGTGGTGTACGTAGTGTACGTAAAACATGGCGGCGGTCCCGGTCGCCCGCTTCGAACTGAATTTGGCGTTGTTTTTGTAGAATTCACTTCGTTCGTAGCAAATGACTGCGTAAACGGCTTTTGCTTAGTCTCATGCCGCTTCGACGAGAGAGTGTTATGGCTAATCTTGAGGAATTTTCTAGATCGCTTCTCGTTTCGAACGGGCCTAAGCCTAACGAGAGAAATTTCCTCCGAGATGCGAGCACCACCTGTCGGTAAAGTCGGGAGATAAGCGTGGCGACGGCATATGGCCTTTGAGATCGGAACATTTCGGAGGCTATGGTAGACGGCTTGTACTGCTTGTCTGTTTCGCTGCAGATCGGCGGACATGGCAAGTAAAAATACATCGCGCTCCTGGCTTCCATTGCGCTGCTTCTCGCACTTTCTGGACGCACACACACGTAGACTTAGGTGCCCTATGTATGCGAAATTCAAAGCGTAATGGAATAGCGTCCCGCACGTAAACTACGCTATCACGCTATACTGAAACTCTCTTTCTGCAAAGTTAGTTTGCGGAACGGTAACGCTATTTCCCGTAACCCCGCTATTACGCTAACGTTAAACTAAAACTGTCTATCTTTGACTTATCATCACCTTTTGTTGCTGCGTTTATTTGCAAAGCTGTCGCTGCAGTTTCGACTGTAATCTGTCCCCGTGGTTACGAACTACCGAGGACATATTTATCCCGCATTTCGGCCTTGACTAAAACCGTCATAGTACGACGTGGAACTGATTCGACGGGGGTAGGCTGGCGGGTGATATGCCACCCCGAAATGCCGGGAACACGTGCCGTCTGGCTACGTATATGCGTTATCTACCAATTAAAGCGGCAAGCCCATAATATATGTATCCACTATACGATAAGAATACCGTTATTTCGCATCGCGTTAGGGAAGCTCCGAATCCCGGCGACTCCACGTAGAAAGTACATCGGAAATGCGTATAATTCAGTTTCTGCCTATATAAGGTCGAGTTTTGTCTATTCCCATTATTTTTCGTTACGTCCGAGGTAATTTGAGAGCTCACTCCTGAGCATGAACTGACGTATTCAAATTTATTCAAATACAAAACCACGCACAGCGACTTCAGCTATAGCTCGTATATGCGCGACATTTTCGTCATTTTGTGTGAATTTCTACACAACTGTAAACATGCTTACAGCGCATTACATCACTATACGAAAAAAACCTGTGGTCGCGCGCCGAGTCTGGTCACACGTACAAGTAAATGTTCAAGGCTATAAGTAAATACGTACAAGTAAATACCATCAGGAATTCAGGCGCCACAAGCCTGAAAAAGGGCATCTAATTCGAAGTCGTTTCGTGGAAGAATAATTCATAACCGGTACGCTTTGTTACCTGAAGGATAACCTTATTTTACAGGGAAGCTGTATATGGCTAGGCAGTAGCGCATCCAGGGGGGGGGGGGGGGGGGGGAAGTAAGCAATTTGCATAATATGCAATTTCCTTGCTTTAGCCAGAGAAATCCAACAGCAAATAAAATGCCCAATAATTATAATGACATCAAGGATGCTGACGATGTTTATTGCTTCAGCGTTTTACTCAATGTAATTGAAGAGTGGACGAATAAATATAAGACAGTGATAGAGTGTTTTTGTTAATCAGGACAATTCGACCGCAAGCCACCTCCCCAATTGTAATTGCAATGCGAACAGAGCGCTGAAGGTACACGTTGGACTGGTGGAGCTGGACGCGTGGGGGAGGGGGTTACAACACCCGAAACCCTGTTGGTGCGCCACTGTGGCTAGGTTCTGACTAAAAATGCGTGCATCGACAGGGTATGTAGAAAAAAAATGTGGTTGATCCCTCTTATATAGGAATCGGTATAGAACACGAAAGTGAAACGTGTCTTCACAGAAGTAGTGTAATGTTTATTGCACATTGATATATAATGTCTATTGGTGTTTTGTGGCTAAAGCGCCCTTAGGCGTTGATGCACCCACGCTGACGCCTGGTGGCACGTCTCCTCCATCACGACTACCAACGTCGATGACCATGAGCAACCGTCGTGCATATGGAAGCTGCACTACGCTGCACACGCTAGCACAACGCGAAAGACGAAGCACGTAACTGACACACTAATACAACGCGCAAGACAAAGCACGTAACTGAATCGTCACCGAATCAAATCAGCGCGTACAGCGCGTCGTAATTGCAGCCTCCGCGATCAACTTCAGAAACATTTTCAGAGCTAATTGCGGAGGCCACGCTCCGCTGTGCTGAGTACGGTGAACGCCACCTAGGTGGCGTTGGTAGTGCTTCTTGATGCCAGCGTCCCTTCGAATGCTGGCATCGAGGCGTCGTAGTGCTGAGACCACCGAAGCGTTCACTGTCGGTGCGCGTTAGTGTCATAATGCAGTACTTCTCTTTTCTGCTCGTAGGCGGCGGCAGCGCCCCGAGCAAGAGCGCGGGTACACGGAGGAGTGTTAGATATATAAGGCGCGTCTGTGTAGCTCTGCAAATGCGTTTGTGGCGCAATGGGTTAAACGCTCGGCGATCTATCGTCGCGGACCGAGAGGTCGTGGGTTCGATTTCCAAATTTTGCATGTTTGTGGAACTTTTTCTTCTGGTTTCTTTCTTTGTATTATGTTCGTGTATGTTCGTGTGACGTATTTCCGTGACGGAAATACGTCAGTGAAGTCTTGGTGGACCCCGGCATAAAACACTTTCGTGTTAAAAAAGTCGGGTCGACAAAGAAAACAGTGGGCCGATCCCGAAGATTGTGCAATACCGGGCCGACCCGCGGGTGAGGTGGTCTACCCCCAATCCACCAATTAATGTGGATGAAGGAGGGTTAAGGTGGATTAGGGTGAATTAAGTCTGATTATGGTGCATTAAGGAGGACTAGGGTTGATTAAGGTGGATTAGGGTGCATTAGGCGGATTAAAGTCGACTAAGGTGGATTAAGGGGGATGAAGGAAAAAAATAAATTATGGGGTTTTACGTGCCAAAACCACGATCTGATTATGAGGCTCGTCGTAGTGGGTACTCCGGAAAATTTGGACCACCTGGGGTTCTTTAACGTGCACCTAAATCTAAGTACATGGGTGTTTTCGCATTTCGCCACCATCGAAATGCGGCCGCGGTGGCCGGGATGTAGATCAAGGAGGATTAAGGTGGATTAAGCTCGATTAATGTGGACGAAGCAGGGTTAACGTGGATTAAGGTGGATCAAGGTAAATGAGGGTATACTAAGGTGGATTAGGGCGGAATAAGGTCGACTAAGGTGTATTAAGGAGAATTAGGATCGATTAAGGTCGACTAAGGTGGATTAAGGAGGACTAGGGTGGATTAAGGTGGATTAATTAAGATCGATTAAGGGCCATTAAGGTGGATTAGGGTGGATTAAGGTCGAATAAGGTGTGTTAATGTATATTAAGGAGGACTATGGTTGATTAAGGTGGATTAAGTTCGATAAAGTTGATGAAGGAGAATTAAGGTGTATTAGTGTGTCTTTGTCTTGATGCTTTAATTGCATATACAGGGTGTCTCAGCTAAATGTAGCCAATGTTTTAAAAACGGCGGAACGTGCTAGGAGGCTCTAACCAACTCAGTGGTGTTGAGGAACGCGTGTCCTAGTCTGTAGTATTTTTTCGTTTTGCAAAGTCAATTAATTAGTATAAACTAACTGCCTATTTTAAACACACACACACACACACACACACACACACACACACACACACACACACACACACACACACACACACACACACACACACACACACACACACAACACACACACACACACACCACACACAGCACGCACAGCACGCACGCACGCACGCACATATATATATATATATATATATATATATATATATATATATATATATATATATATATATAATTTCGTCATGTTAGAACACATAACAGCTTCGCTGGTCGTCCTTCTTCGCAGGGTGGAAGGGCACTAAGTTTTTTCTCAGATATTTCGTAGATATAGACATCTCGCTAATATAAGCTTGCGCTGGGAGCTTGATAAATGCTGTCGCCCTTACGAGAAATGAACGCTTGTGTGCCACGCAGCGAGCCCTTCTATGTGCTCAATAACACTGCGCGCTCCGAAAGTCTGGGGCCGGATTTTCTTGTATGCATTTACCGCTGCTACTTCTGGAGAAGCACCGGGCAACGCGAAGCGGTCCATCAGAGCGTCTCCATCCGTAAGCCCTGCTGAACGAAATGGCTTGGACCTAGGCCTTCCAAGCAACTTGACCAATACGTATTGCATCTATATTTGGTGCTCGATTTGCAGTTCACATTCAACCCACCGAACAGAGTACGCAACACAGTCGTAAGCGCGCGTGCAGGGAGATCAAGCAAAAAAGAAAGCGAAAGTTTGCAACTTCAAGCAGACGGAGATACAGGCACTCCGCGGAGGGGACAAAGAAAAAGAAAGAAAAGGAAAAAAGTCAGGCAGCAGAAATTTCAGAGCGGCGGTTGACACAGATCCGCAGGGCAGGTGGAGGGGTGGGGGTTTGGGGAGGGGGGGATACGCGAAATGCTCTTCTTCTTTTCTTGCACGCGGGAAGCCATGCGGACACTCGTTCACAGCGTCGTGGGGAATTGTGTGCAGTACAGTGGAAGCGGTGGCAAAAGTAGGCAGTACCAATTTCCAAATATCACATTACCGCGGGATTTAAGAAGAAGCTTTACTTTAGGTGTACACTCCCATCTACGTAGTACATCGGAACGGACGAATCGCCTTGCTCGTCACCCACTGCACTGATCTCGATGAAGTTTCCTTCATAAAAAGTATTGATTTACAACTCTATAACCGCAGCAATAAGAAATGATAGCAAAATTCACTAAACTACATCTATGAAGACATATATTAAGGTATCTATTAATGCATCTAAATTTGAAAAAAAAAATATGTGATATGCGCCAGTGTGCAATATACGACTGATTTGTTAGTAGGACTTTTGCAAAACTTTCGTAAACATTGTCACCGGGCCGTTTCACGCAAGGCGTCAACGGACATGTCACATTTGGCCGCTTCAGATGCTCAAACAGATGCAGTTTACAGAACTTCGATAACTGTTTTTTTTTGTAGTGAGTTACCAATTTGTAAAGCTTGTGCCTCAGTTTATTTATCAACTCGCTATTTCCGGCATTTTTAAAAATAAAATATTGAGACCCTAAAAAAATTCTGCATCTAACATTTCGTAGAATTAAGTTTTCTCTCTCAGATGCAATTCAAATCGGTTCGGCGGTCGTTTCGTGAAAGCATTTCTGTGTTTGACTTGAATTTGAATATGGAAATCGGAGTTGACCCCGAGGTAAAACTTCCTCATAACTTAGGAGGGTGACAGTTTGGGCTAGGCTGGTGTTCCATAGTCTAAAAAGCAGAATAAGCATAATAAAAAAAATATTGTTTTCCCCCATTAAACTCAGTTGGAAGTAAGCGCTTGCCCATGTTTCTTGTCGTCCTGTCCTCTTCTGCGCTTTTACTCTTCTTGTCTTTGTAATTAAAATGAAACTAGGTGATCGTCTTCTGAGTGAACAGACAATACTAGAGCACCGTCCCTATACCAATAATCGGTTCATAATTAACGCAGTGAAGGCACTTTTGTGCTTTCTGAGGACGTCCGGTTTGTGCGAGTGCCTTTGAATCAATAGTGCTGTCTGTGCACGTTTGTCTACCCACTCTCTCTCCCTCCCTTCTTTCTATTCCCATTCTCCCTCCTTTCTATTCCCATTCTCCCTTCCCCCAGCGTAGGGTAGCCAACAAGACTCTCGACTGGTTAATATATCTCTCTCTCTCTTACTCTTCTTCCTCATAACGTCCCATAGCTACTACGGCCCATGAGAGATGCCGTAATGGGGTGCTCCGGATTCATTTCGACCAGTTGGGGTTCTCTAGCGTGCTTATCCTAAATCCAAACACACTACCGTTTCTGCGTTCCGTCGAAATGCGGCCACAACAGGGATCGAAACCTCGCGCTCAGTTGCAGAGCACCACATATCCACCGCGCCGACCGTCGCCAGCGTTGCATCCGTATTCACAAATTAGCCTGATGGTGGCAAACCATTACAGGAGACATTGAGAAAATGACGGACGCACAGCGTTGTCTCCTAGGAGAGCGCTTATTTAAACTAAGGAATCGTGCTCTATAGAAGTGGATGTCACCACTACAGAGCCGCCGTAAGAAGTAATCTCTGATAGCCCGTTCTCGCGATTTCGCGACAAACCGATTTTGAGCTCCTAAATCCGCAATGGACGCTTAAGCGAGAGAGATAATTTTTGCAACACGCTTAGTCATCTAAGCAAAAAAATTGTGAGCGTGTCACAAGCTCTTACTTAGAAAACAATGCGCTGCACCTGGTATTTATAAGGATGGTGAGCACTCCCAAGCCTGGCGAATACATCGATTCAGGTGCACATACTGCATTCGTCGTCTCTGCAGTACTGCATGCCTGTTTTACGGGCTGCCATAACGTGTGAGATGGTTCACCAACTGAACGAGCGTTTGTATAGGCTGTGATAACCTGCGAATATCAAAGCATGCTTTCGTGCTAACCCTGCCCCCCCCCCCCCCCCCCCTTTTTTTTTTCTTTCTTTTTTTGAGGGCGCATAAGGGTACCAAATGGTTTGAAAATAACTGGGGTAGTTCTAACCTCGCATAGAATTATTTTTGTCCGCAAAGCAAATGTTTTTTCGTCGGGCTAGAAATTCAGGCTGTACGAGGTTAGAGGAGCATAGACGCATATTTTTGAATTTGTGTAAACAGTACCACGCGCTTCTCTTATGTAAAAGGATTAAGCAATTAGCAAGCAAATAGCGGCGTTTTCGATTAAATATGGCGTATTCTATGGTACTAAGGAGCAAAGAGAAAGCACGCACGCTCATTGGGGCAGCTGCCGCCCCACGGACGTACCGTCTGCTCATGATTTGAATATTCAGTGAAACCATTATTTATTTGCCAGCCGCTGAGCCGCGTGGAGTTGAACCTCAAGGCGCCTTTGCCATCTTTTCTTTCTTCGGGCTGAAATTGGTGTCAATGAATTTACATTTCTTGAACAATGCTCTCACATGAGGAACTGCTACGCTATCGTGCGCAAATTGCGCTTTCATCTTTGTATTTCTTGCCTTCCGGTCACTTGTCACCATAGGTCGGTAAAATAAACGGAAATCACTCAGAATCATTCAGAACACACACACACACACACACACACACACACACACACACACACACACACACACACACACACACACACACACACACACACACACACACACACACACACACACACACACACACCACACACACACACACACACACACACACACACACACACACACACACACACACACACACACACACACCACACACACGCACACACGCACACACACACACCACGCACACACACACACACACGCACGCACGCACGCACGCACGCACGCACTCGGACTCGGACTCGGACCTACCAGAGTTCTATACTCAATAGGTCTCAGAATCACCAGAATTATACTCATCCGCACTATGGGAGCACTGTGTTCATGACCCCAGAAAACGTCCGCTCGTTCATTTTTGACAGTCAAGTTATAGCCAAGGAAAAGGAAGCATTTTGCCCCGTAGTATATACTACATATGCGTCGAAAAGAAAAGTGTACAATCATTGCATTCTACTGGTGGTAACACATGGGGCAGAAACTTGGAAGTCAGCAAGAAAGCTCGAGAGCAAGTCAAGTTCAGCACAAAGAGCAATGGAACGAAAAAAATGTTAGGCGTAACTTAAGAGAGCGGTGTGAATCAGAGAGCAAACGGTGATAACCGATATTCTAATTGAGATTAAGGGAGAAAAATGGAGTTGGGTGGGCCATGTAATGCGTAGAATAGATATATGAAACACACAGACAACATTTAGCACGTGATTTAATGGCATTAGACCACAGGCCTTTCAGCCTCGGGAAGATCTTAGGTCCTTGGCCAACATATTAATTGCAAAGACGAGCGTTAATGGCCCTCGAAAGATTTTTAGAAGCGAGCAATATTCTCGGCAACTATTGAAAAGAGTGTTTATCTGCGATAAGCTCACTCTATGGGATTTTTTTTTATTTTATATGAATTTAGTCAATTCAGCACCTGGGTTCATGTACCTTCATTTGAATCTAATCCGTGCTATCTTATTAGCCGTGATTTTAGTACAGTTACGTGACCGGACTTTGTGTTTACTTTAGTGCACCTGTGCAACTTAACTTTTATGCCGTTTTTCAGTTTTAGTGTGGCATTAGTGTAATTACGTGACTGTATTTTGTGTTTACTTTAATGCGCCTTTGTGATTGAACTTTGTGTTGCTGTGTTTCTGAGTTGACTTTCAGTATTAGTGTGGCATTAGTGTACTTATGTGACTGGACATTGTGTTATTGTGATTTGGCGCTGACTTAGTTTTAATGCGTGTAGGTTAATTTTTTTCTTCGTATGTCTATGTGAAAAGGAGTAGCCGGCGCCAATTAAAGGTGACATCATCTCCTAAAATACCATATAATAATAAAAAACAATGGACTAATAGAGTTACAGAATGGGCGCCAAGAGAAGGGAAGGGCAGCCGAGGACGGCAGAAAACTAGGTGGGGTGATGAAATTAGGAAATTTGCAGGTAGAAATTGGAATCAGCTAGCGCAAGACAGGGGTAACTGGAGATCGCAGGGAGAGGCCTTCGTCCTGCAGTGGACATAAATCCAGGCTGACGATGATGATGATACTATAGGCACGCGTTCTTGCTGTGTTCAGATATAACGAACGTGCATCATGCATTGAGCTCATGTATGCAGCTTTCTTGTTGTCTTAGCAGTAAGACTCACTCACTGCTAAGACAACTTCTATAGAGAGAGATAAACTCTACAGCCAAACTAGTGCCAGCTTGAGGGTTGTACGAACTCGTACGTGACAATATTTATAGGCTATTGTAACTTGTGTTGTTCCACACGGCTTAGATGGGCTTAACGGAAAGTCTTTCGGTAACGATGTTTGTAAACATAAAAATGGTCTTAACACATCTCACAAGTGAGCCAAGTGTATGCGTTTCTGAGAAGAACACAGTGAAAAGTGAGCTTTATTTGAGCTGGCCTCAGATCTGCCTTGATACCTCACCTACCGTAGGGGAGGAACATGAGACCGGTTCTTATAATTTTCCTATAGATATTGTCTCGCCACCCGCGATCACAAAATGATGACTGGCACGAAATGGTCATCACGACGCGGACGTTGCGCTGTGCATTCCTCAGTTAATAATAAGCTGAAAGAAAAATCTATGCGGCCAGATGTAGCTCACGCGTAAATTGTTCTTTCACTTTTTTTTGTCCATATAGAATAGCACTTTGGTGTTGCGTCTAGCTTTTAGTGTCTCGACTGCATCGCATATCGTCCCTGTTGTGGTGGGAGTTGTGCGAACCAGATACTTAGTCGCATATGTATTCGTTCTCGAGTGAACGTCGCACGGAAGTAAAAGGGACGCTTTTTCGGTGTAGCCAGGTCATGCTCGAGGATTACGTTGCTCATGTAAATTCTCTGTCGAAACCACACTTTGCTCCAGTGACTTCAGAGCAGCACAGATGCTCAGAGGTATACGGAAGTCGGCTACCGTTTCCTGTGCCGTGTTTCGCAAATTGAGCAAAAGACCTGCTGGCAGCGTCGCGTAGTCGCTGCTGGAAAACTGACTGCGCGCATCTAATCAAAAAAAAAAAAAAATTCACAGGGTCTCTTATGTTATCCCTAAGACGACTTGAAGGCGAAAGTCCAAGTGCAACTGCATCTAAGACGGACACATGACGTACACCCCCCCCCCCCCCTTAATTCGCTTAGTCTACTTCGCTTAGTCACCCCCCTAATTCGCCTACTCATCCTCTTAATTCGCTTAGTCATCCCTCTTAATTGGCTTACTCATCCTCTTAATTAAATTTGTCTAATTCGCTTAGTCATCCTCTTAAATCTCTTAGTCACCAATCATAATTATATTGCCTTTAACTTGAGGCATCCACTTAATTCACTTAGCCATCCCTATTAATTCGCTCAGTCATCCACTTAATTCGATTTACCATCCATCTCAATTCGCTTTATCATCCATCTTTATCATCCATCTGGCTTGTTTACGGGGGTATGAGCCATTGATGATGACAGTTTTTGTACCTTTCGTGTCGTCGACGCGTTTTAGCTCAAGGACTTTGAAGGTCGTCTGAACGATGAGACATATAAGGCTTTCGCATTAATTATTAAGGATGTCGTAGAAGGCAACCGGATGTGCCGAGTCATAGCAGTACGCAAGAAAAAATTTGCAGATCGCTTGTTTGTTGCGTTGTATAGCACAAGAGGCACGCGCAATCGCCTTAACATGTTGCGCGGTGCTGGCTCATAGCTTTCTGTGTCCTTTTTGCGAAAGTGTTGATACACTTTCGTTTCTGCTCCCCAACGCAGAAGGTGCTATCGTAAATTACTTATGCGCTTCAAAGGAAAGCGAAATGGTGCTTTAGATGGGATCGAAGTCCGTTGCGTGCATCGTCGCGCCACCTTAGAGAGTTTAAGAGGCGTGTTGTGCTCGTGCATTGCATATTTGAGAGCCGACTGTTGCAAATCAGTACATTTCGTGCCTTAGAATCCGCTAAATATAGGTCGTGCGCTAGTGCATAAAGATAAATGAATAGTCTTTATTTAATTTTAGTGCCAAATTGCTCTATTACTACACTAATGAGTAGCAGAGTCAAATCATGCGCCATCATGGGGGCGAAATGCAAAAACGCCTGTGTCCCGTGTATTGGAGGCTCGTTAAAGATCCCCAGGTGGTCCAAATTATTCCGGAGTTCCCCACTACCGCGTGCCTAATAATAAGATCGCGGTTTTGGCCCGTAAAACCCCAAAATTTAATTCAATTCAGCGAGGCATTCTTACTGAATAGCAGAAAAGTATTGATCAGAAGTTACCGACCCCGTGCTTCTGAGCAACAACCGCCGCTCTCCTGTAGCAGAATAATTCGTAACCACGTTCGAAACAGGCTCGCGTTGGTCTTTCGGCCTCGAGGCTCCAATAAGTGTCGTTATCTGTCATATCCGAATGTTCGACAACTTCGAACGTTGAATGCTCATATCGAATGCGAATCAAATAACAAGAAGGTTCGTATTCGAATTTTTTGAATACATGCACACCCCTAGCTATTCCCTGTTCGCGTTTCAATTTATGCTGATGACACTATCTACCAGCGTCGTCTGCTGCTGCTCCGGACAGCAGACGACGCAGCTACGGATGCAGACATGGTGGAGGAACGGTACGCATTCTCGGCCGCTGGTTCAGCTGCGCTGCGCAGTTTTCGTAGGACAGGGTGGTGGGCGCTGATTTTTAAAAGAAAAGGAAGCGGTCCGGCGACAGCGGAGGGGAAGCCGCGTTTATAGCAACAACGGCAAGAAAAGCTCCTCCTCTCTTCCTCGCGGGAAAGACAAGACGGCGCGTCTGGCGCGCGTAGCATGCAGACGACGCGAAGGTGGTGCGCGTGAAAGTGCGTGGCAGTGAAAGCGACGCCGATACCTCGCCGACGCCGCCGTGTGCTTCTACCTCGCGCTGGCCGCACGTGCTCGACTCCCCTTGGAAGTGCCGTATAAGCGCGCTGGTGTACGGGCGCTATTGTGGTCGCCCACGGCACGACGGATTTGTACGAAACTCGAGTGACGAAGCATGAACTTCGGCCTTCTCACCGACGCTGCTGGTGAGTACGAGGCCTCTTGTTTATTTATGCATATACCCTAAAGGCCCATTCGGGCATTACATAAGGCGGGAGTCAGTTACAATTACAAATGTGCGACACAAGGGATGAGGACGATGGTTTCGGATTTACTGCTTCCCAAAAATTTTTTTACAGTTGTTCTTTAACATTATTAATCAGTCGTAGTTGTGAAAATTTTCCTTCGCTGCTTCGATTTCTGCTTTGCACAGTCTTGCCTGTTCGGGATAGCATTCCCAGTCGTCGGCAGAGGTCGAATGCTTTGCCTTTGAGTACATTCTTTTCTTCTTATTATTGAATCGCTTGACATGTGTTGTAAACCACGTGTCTTTATTTGAAGATGTGATAGTAATTTATAAAATATATATTTCCTTTAGTTCAGTGAGCGTCCTTTGAAAGATCTGCCAATTTTCGTTTGTATCACGCTCGGAAAAGGTAATAAAAAACTGCGTAGAAAATGTTAGTAGGTCATCATTTAGTGCGCGTACAACATCCGCTCTGTTGTAATCGTATATTGTTTTCTCTGCATTACAAGGTTTTTCACATTTTATGGTACACTCGCAGTGGATAACATTGTGGTCACTAATGCAGTCAAGGACGCGTACATACATACTTTGGGGATCTGTAGTCAGTACAAGAACTAGTACTAGATCTGATCGGCGAGACGCCCGTTAGGATAATCTTCGGACGTATCACGGCGCCAATAACACATACGGATATGCCGATTTCTTGGAAAATAAACATCAGCTAAGTCGTCACCCTGCGCAACCTTACGTATGTGAGGCTCAACTGGCAAAGTCATAAGCCACTGTGAGACCTTAAAATCAATTTACATCATGGGTATAAACAGGAAGAATAGCAAATTGGGTGGGTTAATAATCAGTTGCATTTGCAGGAGCGTAAGACAGTGAGCACGCTGTATATATATATATATATATATATATATATATATATATATATATATATATATATAAGCAACGCCGTGCCCAGCTATTCTATACAATCTTATGAGCAAATCAACACGAGTCAGTAGACGTTAAACGGATGAATGGTCGCTCATGTGCGCTATCAATTTCATTTGGCTGATTTCCTATATATTTTTGTTTTTCCCAAATACATCACACTGACTGCAATCGGAAACACGACAAATGTAAGGTTAGCAAACGCGACGGAAGTGGCTTAGTTTGCGTATGCATGCGCAGAACGTAGGATTGGTTCGAGTTTATTACGATTATTTTCTTTTTTTAAGCTGTGCTGAGAGTGTTAGCTAACTTTGCGTCTATGTTTCTGTAACTCCCAAATATCTGCAGTGTAACGCGAGATAGCATTCATATTCAGTTTAATAAGTACGGTCCTGATTGCATTATGTATAATGTCTCATATGGAGCATAGGAGGCCTGACTGGCTCAAAGGTCACGTGTGCGATTGTACTATCCAACTTTTCTTTTCTTTACTTGTGTCGTCTGCTTTCATTGGAAAGCAGAAGTGAACGCCTCGAGGGGTGAGGAGAGCGAATTCGGGGCAATCAATGAAACTCGATAATGCTTTAAAGAGCGGTTGTGATTCGTGACGCCGATAATGCGATAGTCGATGCTTCGACGAAGATGGTTTGGCTGTCTTCTGGTGTGCGTACGTTGGTTCTGCCCTTGCTGCTGCTGCTGTGGCCTTAAAATATGGCTCATACTGGACCATACCCGTGAGGTGGCTTGGCATGAAAGAACGTGAAAGAAACATGCAATTAAAACATGTCGAAACAAATTTAACGCAAAAACAGACAAAGAATAAATTGCTTTCCACATTGTTCCATACCAACTTGTTCAGTTCACTCTTCTTGTTAAACAATTAAAACGTTGCTACAGCACTGTGGTGATACTTGCCCTGTAAACATATTCCCTGTATATAAAGTCTCCACGCAACATTAGTGGAGGTGCGGGGTTTTTATCCGAGTGTACCTCGGTACATAAGTGCTACCTTCGAATTAGTTTGAGCGCGATGTAATGCACACACGCGCGCTAAAGTAACAGGCTTCCATAAAAAATGCGATTGCACATCATCTGATGGCCCATTGGTCATTATTTATCTATTACGGTGCACTCCGGCACTTGTGTAACGTCCTCGAATAGAAAACAACAATATATTGGCTATATCTGAAGTAAAAAATGTTATGCCGGTCGAAGGTGGGGGGTCCTGTTGCACACGTGCTCCGTAATATGGCAAAAAAAAAAAAAAAAAAAACATGCCACAAAAGCACGCATTGTCGCGCCGGCCGCATTCAACTGCCTAGGGAAGCTAAATGTAGAGTTACTGTATATGCTCTCCTAGGGGAGCATATACAGTAACTCTAGCGAAATGCTCTCCATCGCGCCGTCATGTGACGCAGGGTTTTAACTAGAGTCCACACGCTCGCGCCCCATTTGTTGCCAACTGGACGAATCAACCGGGCTAGTCCCTTGAGCGGCCTTTCGTCCACAACTTCGTACGAACTTTTCTGTGGGAACAAAACATTATTACATGTCAAGGCAATCCGAATCTAGCGGCAGTGCTTTGATTCGGTTCATCACTGCATAGAAATATTTACGCTATACGCTAACACTCGAGACCAGAAATTACATAAACTAATGTGGTACCAGCAAGCCATGGTACGCAAATGTTTTTTTGCGTAATTCGTTCACGCACGCATTTTCCAAGAGAGCTCAATTACAGCTCAGTTACGCAAAACAACATAATAAATGTATATTATTGAGGCGTTGGAAGAGCATGAATTATATCGAGATGGATCATAGGTCATATACTATGACTGGGAATACTGCACGAACTGCTACTAGTAATAAGTACAAACAGTTGCTATATACAATAACTAACTGGTAACTAATTATGCCATGTTAAAGATCAAATCAATGCTTGGTCAGAGAGGGAGTAGTGCTTACATGTTAGGCCGAAGTTTGTTTGTTGCAAGTTTTGCTTCCAGTGGTCTCTCATTCTGTTAGCACCGTAAAATTAAAATAACCTCTCAAAAATTGCAGCACACAAGAAGATTGCCGCTGCTTGCGTGTCATTTGTAGCGATGTTACCGATGTTACCAGGCGGAGTTACGATTATAGCGATGTTACCAGGCGGAGTTACGTTAGCGTTTAATATCTGGCAGGAGATCGTGTGATGACTTAAAGTGGTAAATGACACGTCGTTCTGTTATAACTTCTTGTCCGTTTGCCGCGAAGGTTCTTTCGGTAGATGTGGAGTGACGCTTCCAAAGCAGGCCTGTATTACGAACGGTGAGCAGCGTGCTCACTTCTGAAACTTTCAAGGAGTAGCGCCTGCATCAACATGGAAAACGTCATTTGCCTCCGTCGTGAGTGCACGCCGGCGCTCATCTACAGAAATTTCATGCCTCAAGTACATTCTTAATCCAGTGCCACTTAAGGGGTGGAAAACACTTTGTTTAAAGTCGAGAAGTCTCTGCCCGAAAGACTGTATTTTAGCAATGGATGATGATGATGATAATAATAATAATGATGATGATGGTGATGATGATGATAATATTAATTTTCTCTGAATGTTGCCTTCTTATGTTTTAATTTTCACGCGCGCCTTCCATATTATCTTTTAAGATATAGTTTTCAATTGCCCCTGCGGTAACCATATCGAAATCTGAACAGGAAAGAAAGCACCCGAATTTCTAGAACAGTATCAGATATCAAGATAGCACTTTGCCCGTAGAGAGTGAGCTGTGATACATGCAGATTGCTCACTTATAAGCCGTTAGGTGTGTTTCTAGAAGTAACGACAAATGGAGGCGCACATATATCCCCCTTGAGGATAAAATGGGGGCGAGACATTGAACTCAGCCGATGTCCCTCGATAAATTTTACCAGGGCCATTCACTGACTCTTTACGTTGCTAAAAGTTGCTAATGCTTTAAAAAGGCAAAGTTGTCGTTAAGAAGAGTAAAAAGTCGCTAAATTTAAGAGACTTTCTCGCTAAGTTATCACCGCTCTACCACTTACATTCCAGTTACGTTCCGCATAAAGTCTATGTTTCACGTGTGCTTAACATCGCCCTGGCGCCGACTTCAGTCTTTAGTCACCAATGTGTAAGCACTGGGTAAGTGAAGTATACTCCCTGCCAGAACAAGCTGAATCTTCCGAGCGAATGAGAACGCATTGTGCGGTCAGTTGCTGCAAATGCGCCGTGCATCTTAATATTGTTGCACATAACTTACATTAAGCAAGTGGAACACTCTTGCGAACATGTGCGACTTAGTAGGTAGAATCTCATTGAAACTAAATTAGGATGTCCCATTTACTTAGCGAAACTTATGTTGAACAATATTAAGAGTGATACAGAATATACAGCAACCCTGGAACGGGGTTCGTCTTCCTACGCTCGCCGCGTAGGAAGAGCGAACGGTCCAGGGCACTCGTTCCATACAGGTTGTGCTAAGTCAGTGGAATATTTTTGCAAATGTATTACGCTTACTTAGTGGAAGCTACGTGTAACGAGATTAGGTGTGCAGTCCCGAAACACTACACCATCCGAGCCCAATTCACGCCAGAGCGACGCACAGCACTGAAAGGAGACGTATAGACTTACGCTGAAGTTCAAGTTTTCATATTAGCACTGCAACTTATGTCGGTAATATCAGAGTGATTTTTGAACTTTGGTAGTGCATTTAGTATTGGTGGAGAGGGTGTTGATGTAGTGGAGCGAGCCCAGCTTATTGTCATCTGCTGCGTTTGTTCCTCCTGCGGTCCTCGTTATAATTAGACTGTTTCGCAGAGAGACGTGCGGCATATCTCGTTACAGACCATTTTGCTCCCCAAGGCACCTAGTGCAGAACGCTTGCAACAGAAACGACCAATCTTGCCCATGAAAAGTGGGCAGCTGTCCAACATTAGCGAAGGAATTAAAGCCGGCCGCTATAAGAACGCTGTTCTTCAATTCACTTACACTGGACCATAATATTACAACTTGAAAATAACAGATAACTTAGCACTGGCCTCTTTGGCTCCCAACAACATGCTACCATTTTCAGGTGCTTTCTCTCAGGTCACCGGCATCAGCCGGAGTCAACTGGAGCCTTAGTGACGTGCACGAATCTTTCCTTCTTCGTCTATATCGTTTTCATCCCTTTCATTGACACCTTTAAGCCAAGGTATACAGTATCAGACCCCAGCACGCATTGTTGCCTCTGCGCAAAGACGTGGACTTTAGGGGCGTAAAAAGTTGAGTCACTCCACATAAACACCACTCCCTGGCGCTGAAAGTGTCCGCTTGACAAAATTCGGTCAGCCAGCCACGTGTCAAAAAAAAAAAAAAAGTGATCGACAACAAGCGTTTGTGCTACTATCACTGCGGGAATCAAGAAACTGTCATTCTGAATCCACACTGTCGTCAGTGAAATCTGGGAAATGACGATGAACGCGTCACTGCCACGCGATGGTAGCCCTCTATAATGCACCGTCAAATGCACATACACAGGGGCCTTGGATAGTACCAAAACAATCGACTGGATACACTATTGGAGGAGTAGTATGCACTGATGATCAAGACAGCCTTAAGTGCTATTATTCAACTTATTCACATCTAAGGGACATCATCCAAACATGAATGGATGCTGTTCTGCTCAGAGCTCTTGCTGTCTTCGTTGCCTCTGTGTTTTCTTCACAATATGCGCTTCGTTACGGCATATACCAGATAGAACTATTCGGTGATAAAACGTGATAGTTAACACTTCATAGATAACAGAAAGCCTGGGCGTCTTGTGGGTGATAGCTAATTACCCGCATTTTCCCCATTGAAGTGTGTGGGTTGCTGCCCCTTCAGTGCGTCGTATAGCGGTCAATAATGGACCTATCCTTACTTATCGATGATGTGCTCACAGAATGGGTGACGAGTGATATTTGTCGACGAAGTCCAACTTTACATAACGATTTTAGCCGGCGTTATGCTGCTTGCCTTTATGCGAAAACTAACTACTTGCCCAACGTCTATAGCCACTAGGATTCGGATAGGCGTCTGCAGCAAGTGACGTGGTTACACTTTTGCACTGTGCGTTGGATTATTCTCTGAAAACGTTGCTCGAACCCACTATTTGAATTTATTTGAATTTATTTGCAACTTATTGGTACAATCATAGCAACGAATTTTGCTACATTTTTATGGTCGGAAAAGAAAGAAAAGATAGCGATACATTTTAGACAATATCTAATAATGAAATGCGCAAGTATCGCAACTGTTAAACAGCTGCTGCACAATTAACTAGGGAGTTTAATTACCACAGTGGTATGAACGATGTTCCTGCACGTGGACCTACGACTTGCCCGCTCTTACTTCTTTTTTTTTGTAGTTTTGGTTCAGGCAAAATAAAGCCACGTGCAAGTATCCGCAGCCGCTTTATCGCTATACTAGACTTGTCTACGCGAGGAAGAACTCACGAGGTTAACGATGCGACAGCCGTGCACAAGAGCAACAGGAAGTAAATTTCTTAATTGAGGCTTATCTCGGCGATTTAGCGGGCGTCAATGCTCCCGTCGATGCAGACGATATAAGCTGCAAGGTATAAATACGCAAACACCATCTGGATGAAAAATAAAAAAGACAGATCGCTCTCGCGACGCTCGATTACCGGTTACGCAACGCGTGCGTATGCGCAGTAGTAACCAAGCCCGCGAAAATGCTTATCCACTTATTCGATCGACGCGACGTGATCATATCGACATTTAAACGCATTCGTTGGCGGCTGAACTTGTTCTCTTTGGCAGTGACGGCAATTTCGATTTCGCCGCCGACTCCACTCACCAGCACGCGCACACGAGCACAGATGGGAATACAGAGCAAACAGACGCAACGCTATCGCAACTGCCATCGTCAGGTGGCACAGATATCGCTGTGTAGTCTTCCCGGTTTAGCCGCTGTTCGCGGTTGTCGAGCGCGGCGGGTTCTGGAGCGACACGAAGAGCGCACTGCATTGCGATACTCGACCCGAAGAACTAATTCCGTGCAGCGTTTCGGAAACTGCCAGGTGTCTGAGCTAGAGGAGTGCGAATAGTAGATTTTGAGACCGAAGTGAATACGAATCGAATAGTGCCAGAAGCGACTCGAGTCGTTTCGAATGTTGAATGCTTTTCGAATGGTCCGCGAATTTCGTACAGCTTTCTCACAATTAATATAAAACGTTTTTTGGATCCTGATATTCACACCATTAATAAGTTTCTGTCGTTGCACAGTGTGTTATAAAGCTCGAAGAAAGCGTTAGGAATAACTAAGCAGTTCGTTCGCATACTCAGAGCTTTTCAAAGAATATGTGGTGATGCACTGTCATATAAAGTTTATAAAGATAACCTTGTGCAGCAGTTAACATCTGGGTGTACCTTCGCGACCAAACCGGAAATGTGTGTCGTCTGCGGCAATGGCACAGGCAGAAAAAAAAAAGAAAAAAGAAAAAAAAAACAATCAAACAAAAACAAAACAAAAAAACAAACAAACAAAAACTTTTTTTCAAGTTTGAGTGGTCGCGGAAGATGGTGCCTCTACTGTATCACGTATTTTATTTACAGTACGCTCAGGACCCAGAAGGGCGTTACAGAGGAGGTGGGTACAATAAACGATAACAAAACAACATGGTCAAACAATTAGTAGTATTTAGAGTGATAAACTCAAAATATGATCAGTTATTGTTATCTTGAAAGATGATGCCTCCGCAAAGTTATCGTATTTTTGCTTCAATTTCATGTTTTATCGCGCGCAGCCGACGACGTGAAGGATTCGAAAACTATTCGCAAAATATCCCGATTTTCGAATAGTAACTATTCGATTCGAGGACCGAATTGAATACGACAAAATTCTATTCGTTATTGGAAAGTTTCGGATATTCGTAGACCCCTAAAAGTGTCCACAAGCACTGAGCAATGCGATGAAGAAAGTAGTGCCCCCAAGTTATAACAGCATTTGCGTTGTGTATTAGCAATTAAACAAACAAATGCGTTAATCTCAGCTTCTCGTGAAATGTTCACCTTTTGCACATTCTGCCTGCTTTACAGAATGTATCGGATATTCTTTGAAATCCTCCTTGTTTATTAGGCCAGCGAAAGAGCGAATGCCGTGCCACTTGAGAAGCTCTTCGTTTAAGCTTTTCTTCTGTACAATCTCTTTTAGGCTGCTCGCTCGTCTCACGTCGTTCTTCCCTCACACAGCATGCAGATACGGTTTCGCCTACCACATTATAATAGAACACACTGACGTCATCTTGCGGGCGACAGCCACAATGGTCGCAGAAAATCCAATCCATATATTGACGAGTCTCGCCTGCATTTGCTGCACATCCGTAACTTTGTAGCGACGGATGCATACGACATTGCACGGCTTGTGGCATCGTCTGTTCCTCTTCAGCGGAGCAGACGGCGCAGTCGCGGATGAATAAATGCTGCGGAGGAACAACGCAGTGCACCGCCGTGTCATAGCATTCGCTTACACGGTTTTTCAACGCTGCATGGCTTTGCTGAAGCCGACGGAAACACCAGACTTGAGGGAGGTCACGTGCCCACTCCTTCTCCTCCTCCTCCACCTTTTCTCTCTCCCCTTCACAACTGAGCCTTCAGTGGTTCCGATCCAATCGCGCGCTCTTCGTTATAGCCGGAGGGCAGACGGGCGCGAGACTCGTCTTTTCTAAACTGGGACACACTGTATCAATGAAGGAGAAGGAACACAGTGGTGCACAGCATCTCAGCCGATAGCGGGGGACACTAAATCCGATCGCGGGCCACGCTGATAAGACGCGGCCCGCTGCTGATGCCATCCGCGTGACGTGATCGGTGCCGCACCGGTGTCGCGACTTGTTCCTGTAAGGCCAAGACCCAGCAGCGGAGAGTACTACACAAAGATAGAAGACGAAAAAAGGTCGGATGAATAAGAGGAAACAAATACGCAGTCGTTCTGTGCTATTGGCTGTATACGTGAGCGAAATTGGGCTCCAGGCAGAGCGCATTTATCCTCCGAGTAGCCGCTGACGAATGTCAGCCATTTTTGGGGCATCCGGTACTGTAAATAAGTGTATCTGAGTTTGAGTATTTGATATTCGATTCGATATTCAATACTTACTATTCGTATTCGAAAAAAAATTGATATTCGCCTACCTCTACTACTGATTAACCCTTAAAGACGCTTTGCGAAGTATTACATAAAGCGGAAGAAAATACGCCAGTAAGACACAATGGTCGCCACCTTAAACGAAAAGAAAATAATAACAAAGATAAACTGAGAAAAAAAAGAAAGAAAAAGAAAGAAAAAGAAACATGCAGATCCAAAGCACATGTTTACAACATATGAAGCGAAGCTTTCGAGACACTTTTAATCGGTATATGACTTACGACGATATTATTCGTATTTTTTTTATTTTTTTTTTAGTGTTGAAGCTTTGTGTAAACGACACCAGATTCATTTTCTTAAAATTTTTGTGCGCAACCAAACAGGGACGAAGAAAAGGAGAACACAAGGACGAGCGCTTTTCCTTTTCTTCATCCCTGTTTGTTTGCGCACAAAAATTTTAAGAAAATGAATCTGTTCCAACTAGGCCAACTCGCAGTTATGCTTCAGATTTGTTTGTTTGAAAGCCTCCTTTCTTGTGCTATGTGAAAAGATATCCTCCCGCTCTGGACTTTTCTTTCCTCCAGCGGGAGGGCGTGTAGGAATCGGGGTGTCAGTGTGGGAGTTGCAGGTGCACAAACAATCGTGATACAGGTACAAGGCTGTTATGCGCTGCAACCATGTTGGTGGCATGCCATATTCGGTACTGTGGTTACTTTTGTGACGAAGTAATATACAAGCATATCATTTAGTGATTTTGTGCTTAACTAAATCCTGTGTGCTCGACAGCATTCTTCAGCAGGTTAATTGATCCAGTTGGTGATAGTAGGGCTTAATCGAGAATGTGTGCTAACTACATGTGCTATGTAATCTAACATTGCCTCTCGCTTATATGCGCCGATGAGTGCGGTAGGTAATCAAATTCGTTTCCTGAGCAGCCAGACTTCAGCAGCAGGAATGCGAAACGTGCTAGTGTTAAAAAAAAAGAAGATAGAGACAGTAAAATGGAGAGGTGTGTCCTGTCTACACGATATCTGTGCTGTGACTCGCATTTTTCGTATGAGCTCCAGCAAATAAGACACCTGCTGATAACACAAGTAGTAACTCAAGGGCTACATACTGAGAACCTAGGTTCCGAATGTTACTACGTGGCCCGTGTCGGTGATCACACCCGTGTTAAGTGCACTACTAGCTAGTAGATCGTTACTATACGAGTGAGTACATGAAACTCTAGCGATTATCGCAGTGCGAAACAAAGAAACACCGGCTAATTGCGCGTTATCCCGTAACTCGTGTTTCAAGGAAGTAACTATATATGCGAGCTTTTTAAGCCCCTGTTGCGTGCATACCGGGCACCCATGCAACAGCAGTATAAAAAGAAAGCCTCCGTCGACCAGCAATCTGGTTCAGACGCCCTGTTTTCGCAGCAACTGGTAGAGGCCGGAGAAAAATAAGCGCAGGCGGCTGAGATGCAGTCCTTTTCGTGAAAACTTGGCGAGCACAAAATCAGCGATGCAGTCATACCATGGGCGCGCACACCCGCTCTTTACGTTTCCAAAAATGCCTCCAACTTCGTTCGCTGGCATTCGCAAAACGGTGGAAATGACGTCTCACATCCCTTTTTGTCGGGAACTCAGCAGTGCTTTCACGTTTTCTATTTGCCGCGACCCTGCTGACAGCGATGATCGCAACTCTGCATTGAACGGACATTATAAATTAAAGTAGGCTGCTAAAGTACTCTTTAAAAAAAAAAGGAAATTCGGCAGGGACACTTAAGACTGCTTGCGTGTGGGAATGAAAAAGCATTATTATACATTTGGTGAAATAGGCCACACCTTTAGTCAGCCAGATGGCTGCGATGTGACGTGTGCGATGACGCGCGCACTAGGCACACCTTTAGTCAGCCAGAACCGTGGAGCCGCCGTGCCGTCGGGGAAGCGTGCTCGTCTCGCTCCTCGGGTTCGACTCCCACCAAGCCCGAAATGTACCAAATTTACTTTTCAAATCCATTAATTTACTTTGTTTACAGGAAGCTCCCTGATTATTGTGACGTCAATCCGAACATTTGTTTACGTGTTTTTACTCTTTTCGGCGTCGGCCATTTTTGGTACCATCGATCGGTCACGTCGCCGCTGCCGACGGATTCTCGCGTAAAGGGGTACAAATGCCCTTTACGCGAAAATGTGCGCTTTATACCCTTACGCTTTATAATGCACTAAGACACAATTTTCATTGATTTCGCGGTAACATGTTCATTATGAAGAGGAATAAATAAAGGCAAACGTTCAATGTTTTCTTTAATTCGCCTCGAAACCCCACTGCCGGTACGTCAGTGTGAGATCACGAATTTCAATGTACTTGCTTTCTCTTTTTTCAGTATTTGACCCGTTGTGGCACAGTGAAAGTTCTCGAAACTCGCAAACTTAAGTCTTTGCTTTCTTTGGAATACAACGGCTGTTCACCTCTACCGATAAAAAGCTGATAGTCACATTAGCATACGCTAAAGAGGATTATGGTGAAAGCCTGCGCGCTCATGAGACATTCATTAATTTACTTGACATTTTCATTCGAATGCGTTGTTACTACCTATTACGTGTTTTCTCCCACCAAGGTTGTGCTGTCGAGTGCCTTAACTAAATATATCTTAATTAACTGTGTATTAATTAACTTCGACCTAACTAACACCAACACTCGTGGGTTCGACCATCAATGATGACGCCATCAATTTTGGTGCCATTGAAGTTTGGTCCCACCAAAGGTGGTGGGTTCGAGTGCCTTAATTAACTCTATCTTAAGTAATTGTGCCATAATTAACACCAAAGGTCGTGGGTTTGACTCCTACCGACTTTGGTGCTATTGAATTCTGGTGCCATATAACGCCGGACGGTAAATTTTTCGATAACGCCGGACATCGGATTTTTCGACCCGCGAGCCACCAAAGGCTTTCGCCTTATAAATTAACTAGGCTCGGGCAGGCGCCATCCATGACTGTCACAGCGAACTGGCGCGAGAACTTCAAGGTGTACCTTCAACACAGAATTTGGCGGCTTGGCGTCCACCGTTCCAGCAAGTGGGATCCGTCTCGGGAAAATTGCCAAGTAGCAAGTCTCTCATGCAACGCACAACCGTTCCCTTTGCACATGCGCGGCTGCCATCTGCGAGTGTTACGTTGTCGGGCTTTTCTAATAGCTACTTCATCTATGAACTCCTTGTCGTACACCAGAAGGGTATGTGAAGAGGGTGTCAGGGTGACACATCGCAACGGAAAGCGCTCCGCAGTTGCCCGTCTTCTACGTTACGGTTGCGCGCCCACATTTATGAAGGTCGCCAACTGATCCAACTCTATGTCGTTTCGGTACGTTTACGTTGGAAGCTGACAGTACATGCTTAGGATTTCAAGGTAGTTTTGTTTATGGCATAGTGGGGTTGCCTTCTCCGTATGAAACTTACAAGGACCCGTATCTGGTGACCGTAGGGGAGCAAATTTTGCTGTTCTTGCTTTACGAAAAATACAACGGCTGAAGATCACGATGTTCCGCCCCCGGCGCGGGTGTGGCCCGCGACTACGACAAAGTAGTCCCTTAGGACCAAATAAAGTTTCTTGTCTGTCTGTCATAACCATCTGTACACTGATAGTTGAAGCACCGTGGACGGGTCAACGGGATCAGTGATATTTTCCTGCGAAAGTAGCCCCCTTAAGGTTCGATACATCTCATCAGACGACATCGACAGCTGTGGAGCTTGTAGCTATTCGTAGCGCACTTCGCATAATTTATTGGAGCGTTTTGTAGATAGGAGTTCTACATTGCTTGCTTTCCGCCTTACGCCGTGGACCCTACGAACAACGAATTCTAGAAATCTGAGAGCTCATTCATCGCCTCGTCGAGCAAGGAGACGACATCACATTTCAGTGACTTCCCAGCTACTATGGCGCGTAATGGACAACGAACATGACGATGGAAGCTGCTCTATCTACTAATGAAGATGGCGTGCAGGAACCAACCCCGCTGTCAAGAACAGACGCAGTAGCGAAACTTCGAGTGCTTGCGAATGATGCCACACAATCCTTGTGGAACACGCCTAATTTGCAGCGCACACGTCTGCATCGACTGGACCCCTGTCTCTGACGTTGTTCTCCACCTGGGCTATCCCGACCTGAGACAAGAGTACTTTGCCGACTCTGGTTGGCCTCGCTTTTACGAAGTAATTTGCTTTCCACATCAAAAGGAAATATATTGCTGCTTGTGACCACTGCGGCAGCCAGGAAACTATTGGACACGTTCTTTTTGCCGTTGTCCTCGATGCAGCGCACAAACGCAGTCACTTGCGACTGCGCTGGCCGTCTTGACAACCGGCCGCTTTGGGAGCAGACAGTCCTGGAACGCCGGCCTTCACGAGTTGGTCAAGGCACTCATGAAGTTTTTACATTCGAGTGCCCTATTAGTACGAAAACGGGCGAGAGAAAGAAGAAAGCTATTTCCTTTAAAACGGTAGAAAGAGCCAAGCGAATTAATTTGGTTTATTAGAGGAATGATGCCGGACACTTGAAGACGTGTATTTGTTACGGTGAGGATATATGGGTCATCATCACCATCATCCCCAAAGAACTAGTAGGGACTCTTTAACAAATTTGTTGGGTCCCAAAAGTGTGTACTTTGTAATTGTATAGTTTACTTATGTTAAATAAACTTTCGAACTTTCAAACTTCTTCTTGGGCAAGCACTTTAACTTGCGCAAAGCATGGCGTACATGAACAGGCACTACAGTGCGCAGGAAGACGCGCATTGTCACTTTTTCACGTTTCAATCTTTTTTCACATTTGGTCACATTGCCAGGTGCTCGGCAAGAGCAATGACCAAACCGCGAGAGAAGTGATGGAAGCTTTCCATACCGAAAAGAAACGGTCAGCTTGTGTCAGCGACACGTCTATATTTTTAAAATCGACTGAAGCGTGTTTTTTTTTTTTTGAAAGACAGCTGTCATGACTTTGTTTTTCTACTTCACACTTTGGCTTTTGTCGCGCGTGCGTGGAATTCTCCTGTTTGTTTGTTTCGGGGACTGCCATTAAACAGTTGGCGCTTCACTGTCTCTCTTCTGCCCATTTCTCACGCCCTAAACCACGTGTCAAAACAAGAATGTGCAGTACTCATCATCGTCATCATAATCAGTCTATTTTTACGTCCACTGCCGGGACGAAGGCCTCTCCCACGGATCCCTAATTACCCATGTCTTTCTCTAGCTGATTCCAAGTTGCGCCTGCTAATTTATTTATTCCATCACCCCATCACCCCACCCAAATTTCTATAATGTTTGTTATTTCGTTATTACGTAATGAACAGAACCGGCAAATGGCACGTCTGAAAGCATAGTGCAGATGACTATGCGTCTGCGCCGACTCGGCATATGTTTCCTGTCCTTTGTTGAGCTTATCGGGCGAAGGCGCGTAGTCTGCGGGAGAACTCGAGGAAAAGCGGTTCTGCCGTAAAAACAAGTGATCTTATACGTATATCAAAGCAGTGATTCGAACAATGGCTCTAACTTATAGCCTACCTTCCCACGATTCTCCATTCTAAATACTACTACTACTACTACTACTACTACTACTACTACTACTACTACTACTACTACTACTACTACTACTACTACTACTACTACTACTACTACTACTACTACTAATAATAATAATAATAATATAATAATAATAATAAATCGGCCTATTGTATCCGTCGGCACCACAATAACATTCTGATAAAAGCTTCTATCGCGAACTTTAAGTGGGAGAGATGGGCGCAGCGTGACGTGCAATTGACTTAGCGATCGCTTACAAATGGATTGTGCGAGCTGCGACAAAAAAAAAAAATGACGTTCCTTCTGTATGACGCAATATTCGATTTGCGCGGGCACACTTATAACTTCGCGTGAGGCGGGTAGCTTCCCAATCTCCAATGTTGCTGTTCGTGCAAAGGTGTAAGCCCGATAACGATCGACCTCATCTGCCCGGTCCCCCCAGTTTGCGATATGTCACGCCGACGCGAAGACTTCATAGCACTCCATTCGGGCTTGGCACGCGAACGCCCAATTAATGATGAGACATACACCCGCACCAAAAAAAAAAAAAGAAAAAGATAAAAAAGAAACAGCGGCACGATGTAAGAACGCTCGGTGTTGGGTGAGTCTGACCTATAAATATACGCACTGGGAGCGGTCCTGCCGCCGGCTCCGTTGTGCACGTGAGCGTTAAAACTGGTTCGCATCGAATAACAGGCACACGTTACAGCGACTTGGGCTCCATGATGGTGTTGCTGGTTTATCGCGCTTACCAACCCCGAATTTTCCTAGTTCCCTTTCACGTTCAAGTCACAGGGAAAGTGGATGTTACCAAGATGGATGTCACATAGGCGATCCGGTTAGCAGGCTTGTTTTCAGCTTTTGATTTCACTTTCACGTTGTTTCGTCACCCGGCGTGTTTACTAGCAGTCGTTAGGAAAGCGCGGACACGGGTGTAACCTGAGTCAGTGCGAGAAAAGAAAAATGAATGCGAACGTAACCGCGAAATTCAAGCACGTCGCAGCAAGCGTTACATAACACTTACTGAACGAGACGAAAATATAGCACCGAGTTTGACAGTTTACAAGGAATCCTTCCCTCGCCCGTAAGGCTATCATGAAATTGTTGCACGATGGTAGTCTGCATTTGAGACTTCGTATAGTCTTCACTGTTCGCGTTCATTCAAACCACCGTTTCAGTCATCATCATTGCTCTCTTTTAACTCATCTTCCTTTGTGCTCAGTAGGAGGTCAGAACTTTGATTCAGGCCGAGCTCTCAGCTTTTCTGTCACAATGTATCTCTCTCTTTCTCGCCATGCTGAAAAAAAAGGGAAGAGGGAATGGGGGGGGGGGGGGGCAGCGCACAAAAACGCAAAACAGAGAAGAGGTTGTCCTTATTCTTATCACTATTACGTAATATTATTACGTTAGGTAGTCGGATACATGTAACGATTTCCGGGATGTCTTGTTTCTATGCTCATTTTAAAGGCTTCCTTATTTTTTAGTCTCGAAAACATATATATATATATATATATACTTGAGAGAAAGACTTGAGAGAAAAGAGAAATAGAGGACAAGGAAGGAAGTGAACGACACAGTCGATGCATCTCTTTAGGATGACTGGCTACCATACTAGTCCAATTATCGATCTCACACTGTCCCTCGCTGTTGTGAATGAGCCTGCTCTTTCTCTAGATTTGCAAGATTGTTTCGAGCTACAGCGGCAGCTTGTTGCGTCGTGCGTTTAGGCACGCGGACACAAAAGAAAGAAGGATTGAAAAAAAAAAGAATGAAGAAAGAAAAGGAGACCAGGAAAGAATAAAAGCGTGTGACGTTAGGTAGTCGGATACATGTAACGATTTCCGGGATGTCTTGTTTCTATGCTCATTTTAAAGGCATCCTTATTTTGGAGGCGAACCGCAATCGAACACACGACCCAGATGTTTTGCCTCCTGCGTTAATTGCATTGTGCGAACACCCACATTTGAAAAATCTGGCTGGGTACTTCATTAGCTAAATTTAATGTTATTGTTGGTAGACGCCCGTTGAAAGAAATTACTTTTCTTTGGCCCTTTACCCCCCATTTTTAGGAAAATAGAACAGGTTGTTTAATACAGGTTCTTGGGGCAGTTAAGAAAGAATTTGAGGATTTCGTGCCTTGCTTAAGGTTCGACTTAAAATGATAGAGTACAGAAGGTACCAGACGGGGCTTAGTTTTTTATATTGGAATATTTTTTTTGAAGTCGATCGTTGGTTATAGTTCTACCTGCTTTGTATCAGTGCCCTCTTATTTCTTCTTCCCAAAGAAGAAGAATAAATCGAACAAAGAAGACAAGCTTTCACGCTTTCACGCTTTCACGCTTTTTATTTTTTGGTTATCGAGAATCTGTTAACTGGTGCTTATACCTACATGCAGCAAATGTCTCATGTTTCGACGCAAGAAAAGGTGACGTTGTTGTTGGCGGATAAATCACAACTGCGTGAGGAACTTAAGCTGGGAGGGCACGCATTGTAGAAACGACGCCGTGGCTGGTGCTCATAAGGCAGAAGCTGTGCGGTGAAATACGATGTTTTCTCCACGAATAAGCACACGCTGATAGAGAATTTTAGATTACGGGACGCAAGCGACTTGCGTCCGGATTTCAGATTTCATGATTTCGCGGGACAATACAGAGAACGAGGAGTGAGAGAGAAAAGCTGTTTTTAGGGCAACTGGACGAAGCTCTCACATGGAACAAGTGGTATAATTGGATAAATGGTCAACTTGTTTGCTGTTATTCTCTGTATTATTGAATCATGTGTTTTATAATATCTGTATTTAGTTTTGTCCTTTTGTCACTGTTGTAACCGCTTGCCGAATTATGTACGCATGTCGAACGATTGGTCACGTTACTAGCCAGGCCGGCTATAGGACCAAACAAGTTTTGCGAAGTTTTCTGTAGTGTGAAGATTAAAGTGACAATTAAAAAAAGGTCAATTTGCAAAGTCGCAAAGCCGTTCGAAGCCAGAAGAGCGAAGTTTAGGCAACTCCGCGCACTGTACACTCATCACTGCCATGCTGGCTGGAATGCTCGCAGTTCCTACAGGCACAGTTCTCTATAGGGACTTCTTTTGTAGGAAATTCTACGGATATATGCCGTACAAGCCGCGGCACGTGACAGAGTTTGCGGCGCGCAAGGCTGCCTGGAGGACGACCACGCGGCAGCAGCAGCTCTTGCCTTGCTCGTCGCACGTCTCACATCCTCGTGTAGATGGGAGCAGCCGATTGCGCCATTACAGCTGGGGGCTCACGAGGGGGGAGATGGCTCGCTTGCTCGAGCGGGTTTCGATTCTTCACCGCCCAATGCGGGCGACGCCAACGGCCGCAGAATTCTTTTCCTCGGCCGAAGGAGCTGGCGATGCAGTCTTCCTCTTTTGTTAGGTTTACGCACTTGTATTATTCATCGTCCGAGCTGATCACGAAGGGGAACGTTATTCGTTAGTGGTGGTGTTGCTGGCTGGTGCTGGTTTCAGTTCCACACTGAAGGTGGCAAGGACCGATCGGCGAGCGTGTTGTGGAATTACGAATGCCAGGCGATGTCATCGGTGTAAGGGTCGATGTGGCGAGCACTGCCGGGCAGCTTTCGATTGTAACGTCGCATTTAGCTTTCAGACTACAGATACCACTTTCTATTTCTTGCGTTGGAGGTAATAATGAAGTATATTAAAAGTTGTTTCCTTTCTTTACTCAAGAGAATGAATTTAGTGACTATACGCATAGTCGCATTTATAACGCCAATGTTTTTAGCACCTAGAACTGTGAAAAGATGATAAACCTCAGCGCAACCTCTTCGCGGCATCTCGCGCTGGCATTTGTGCTCAATATGCATGCATCCGTTCGAAATCAGTATGCTCGAATAAATACGTATGGCAATATAGAGTAAACTCTCGTTACAACGAGATCGCTCTATTCGAAATGTTGTGTTTTCTGAAGTTTTCATTTTTCTTTCTTTTTATCTTTTTGACTGTGGTGCACGCATTTTGTACTGGAGTATTCGAAATGGAGTAACGCCAGACTCCGCTTAGTACGTAGTGCTAAGCGGCAAATGCGTACGGGATCGTTCGGTGCAGCATAGACGGGGGCCGTTTGCTTTACTGCGTATGAATCTGGACAGGCTGAGTGCACGTCCAAGGCCACACCGCCATGGGGCAGCAGTTGCTCTATCAGAAAGTCAAGGCATAGACATAAATGACTACCGGCCTACAAGCGCGTAGTTTTGTTCTTCCAACAGATGAATTCCTTCCTTCTTTTCCACACTGAAGACGCTGATAATGAGCGCATCACAAAAGCTCGTCTAATTTCGTTGTGGGCGAGTTTGGGTATATAAATTACTTGATATATCGAACTATTTTATTGCGATAGCAATTATATGGACAATCCAGGCGCATTTCTGCCGTCGGCGTCGCCGTGAGGTTCCGTATAAACTCCAAGTGCGGTAATATCGTCGCCGCGCGCCGTATGCTCTATATGCGAGTGAAAGCGAGCGAGGATGAGCCAGTAATCGCGGCTAAATCTCGCGCACGCAAGGGAGGGAAGCGGGAAGGAAGCGCGCCGTCTTTCGTCGCGCGCAACACTCCGGGGGGAGGGTAGGGGGGGGGGGGGGGCGTTCTACTCCGGGCCGTTGTATCTTGAAAGCCATCTGTGCCGAAGGCACAGTCCACCGTGCGCTGTGTTTTCGCGGGTAGTTGGCGTTCATGCGAGACGCAGCACGAAGGTCAATTCGCTCGCTGCTTCAGCCGCGCTTCCTCACTCTAGCGTTTTGACAGCGAGTTTCCGCGGCCATCGAGTGATATGCGTTCATGTTTGCTTGTGCGCGCGTGACACCATGCTTGTTAATTTAGTTAATATGCCTATGTTTACAAGTTTATACGGCCGATAAAACTACTATCCTTACTTCGTATATAGCTGTCCACTAATTTGCTATCGCAATCGATGCTTCGCATTTCGGGGCAAGCTGCGACTTTTTTAGCGCATGAGCCTGTTCGTTATAACCAGGTTCCACTACTTCCCGCGTTACTATGGATCATTTAGGGCCTCTCCGATTTTAAGGTTTATGACGTAGTTGATTTTCTGTCCCGATGATTTCGTTGTTAGGAGGGTTCACTATATTTACATAGTGAATTGTGTAGGCTCCACACTTAACTGTAATGTTTATTTCATTACCTGAAGATGCCAAACAAAAAGAGTATCAACGATTGGATAGAAAGTAATCGCTTGTTATTAAGGGGAAGCTTTAGCTTCGGAGCTTCTATTTAAATACAAGGGCACAGGGAAATAATTTTTCTCGGCAACCGCTGCATCAATATTGAGCAGGTTTGTTCCATTTAAAATAATGAAAAAAATATCTAGCAGAAGTGCAATTTCAGTTTGGGCTATAAACTTATAACGAAATTCTTGAAAGTTATTGAATCACAGCACTGTAATTCAGTAATAAAGAGCGATATCACGGTTCTATAAATTGCATCTAATTATACATCTAGAGCGGACAAAACGGACAAAACACCGATCTACAATATACTGCTAATATCTGAGTAGGACTTCTGCGAAATAAACATTGTAACTATTCCACGTAAGCTGTAAATTATTATATCACATTTGTCCGCTTGAGTTACTCTAACAGATGCAGTTGATAGAACTGAGATATATGTCAATGGTGCAGAGTTCCGGAATTGTAAACTTTGCGCTACAACCTATTTTAAACTTACCAATTTGCGGCTTTTTTGCGATAAATCCGCGATCATAAACGCAAAATTTATTTCCTACAGTTGCTAGAATTTAACGCGCTCTCTCTCTTTCTCTCAAATGCAACAAATTTAATTCAAATTGGTTCAGAGGGTGTCTACAATGAGAGCATTTTTTAGTTTTACACGTATACTGTGTGTCCCAACTATCATGCAACAAGATTTAAAAAAAGAGCAATTGCGTCACTCGAAGAAAACCTAGTGCATATTGTTTCCAGTATAGTGGACCAGCGGCCAGGAATTTTTTCGTTACTGCGATTTAATTAGGTAATTGTAATTAATTACCTAACTCGAGAAGCACTGTCCTAATTATCAAAGTGTCAATGAAAAATTGTAGAGCAACATGAAATACTCCTGATACAACTTTATGTTGCTCAATACGTGCTACATGAGAGTGTTTTTCGGAGCATCAAAGAAGCCCGCGAATACACGAAGTGCCTCGAGCGGACGCCCTGTATACTGAATGGGGACAAATCGGAGATGTTTCCCTATAGCTAAAGCTTCCTCTTAAATGAAAGAAAAATATATCAGCGAGCCCCCTCCTGCAAATGACAACACGGCAACAGCACCTGGTCGCCCGGTGGACAAACCCCAGCGGGAATTCCCCACAAGGCAGGTGCTCCATATGCGGACTCCTCGAATTCACGCGCACATCCGGAAGCGAAGTGACCCAGGCTGGGCGGAGCAGCCGCAAAAGTCGCGGGTTTCCCTCTAGTGGCAGAGGGTGCAGCATTACGCTGAGATTAAACTACGTCAGACTGAGAAGTGTGGCCCATTATACATACAAGACTGTAGCACAGACCCGTGCCAAGTTTTGTCGAAGGCGGCCACGCGCCTGCACTGTGCACCTGCAGGCTCCGTTACACTACTGTCTCAATTCAGGATACCCTTTGACGCCACAACGCCTGACGCATCATTTTCAAGACACCCAGTTTCATACATCAAAGTACTGATTTATGCGCGGGATACTTAACGAAATGCGTACAGTGTGATTACAAGAACCGTTTGGACCCGCATTCAAAGCTAGTAATGATAGTACTGATACTGTGAAAGCAATGATTTCGATAAGGTGGAATGATTTTTTAATTGTGGATAGCTCAGCAAAACAATTAATAATTAACTAACACATTAGTTACTTTTTCCTCGTTCAAGTACAATTTTATTTTTTATTTTTTGGTACGAATGTGTTCTCCATAGTCTGAAGGAAGCGTGAACAAGTCGTTTAATTTTCTTTGACGTAGAGTGGGGTTTGGGCTTTGTAGTGTTAATTAAGCCATTGTGCGGATGTGGTAAAACTATAGAGAAACATTCTGTGCCACTGTCCAGCCTTCGACTTCCAACGATGTGACTTGCCTGCCAGTTTCAGCCGCTTAGACGACAGACCGTTCTCGAAAGCAAATATCCTGGGACCTTGGCCGAAACACTTTACTATGCACAGGGCCACCAAAGCGCTAATAGGCTTCTTGAAATCAATTGGGCTAGACGAGTACCTGTCACTATACTATGCGTGAGTTAACAATCACCGGCCTGCGTGTGTGCACACAATGACTCTCCTTGTTTTATTTCTTTCCTCCTTTCAACGTGTGGGGTAGCCAACCGGGTGTGACCATGGTGAACCTCTCGGCCTTTCCTTCTTGCGGTGGGCGGCGGGTACATGTTAAATAAGGACGATTTTGGAGGGAGGAGGAGGAGGAGGAATAACATTTATTTTTGGACCTTCTCCGTCGGCGTCGCCGCCGCTGGGAGGCGGCCCTGAAAAGTTAGGAGCTGGAAGACCAGCTCTGGGCCGTCCGGCAAGCCGAAGATGCCGCCCGAGTCCAAGGACTTCGAGCCGACACCTGAGGCCGCTAAAAGCAAAGTGCCGGCTCTTTCAATAAAATTTATTTCTTCTTCTTCTTTGTACAGGAGATTTGTGAGACCTAGGCCTCTCTACCTAGATGACGGCCTCGAGCCCTTGGGCTCTGGCGGCATCTTCGGCCTGCTAGATTGCCTTAGGTTGGTCTTCCGGTGCAGAGCTAAGCAGCGCGGTCTCCCACTGCTCTTTGGTCTTGGGTGTTTTATTATGTGTGGGTGTCCCATGCAGGACAAGCCCAAACCATATGTTGTAAGTCCGTCCTTTCTTGACAGAATCTGCATCTATCGGTTCTGGATACTAACGGTGGTAGGCCACCGGGTTCGGATAGGTTTCTGTTTGTAACAAGCGCCATGCCGTAGCTTGCCGTCTACTTAGCGAGAAGTGTAGAGTAATTTTATTTGTAAAAAGGCAGAGAGGTCCGCGTGAGCTTATGCGCTCTAATCTGCTACTTTGCGTTGGGGAAGGGTAACTAAAGAGGGATGGAGGACGACGATGACAGGAATCGTGGTGCGGTGAATGCTGGTCGTTAACACAGCAGCATACGCTTCACTCCAGCCCTGTGTCGTGCAGAAATTGTATCTTGGCTCGCATACTGTTGGTGCAGCACATCTCGGGTGGGGCAAATGATGGTCCGGCGGTGATGGTCGCCAGAGATAAGCTAAATTTTGTCACTCGAGCGTGTACGCTGGGCAGGCGCAGTATGCGTGCGCCAGTGTCCCTGGTACGTGACAGTGGTCGCAATGTGGACTGCTCTCATGTACATTGGGGTGCGCATGGCGCTGTGTGAAAGCCACACCGAGTCGCATTCTGTGCGCCAAACTGGTGTCTCGGAGGCAGTGCAACGCGTTGCGTGGTCGGCCACCGATGGGCTTGCGCGCGCGCGAGCAGCAGCAGCGCTCGTCGACCGGTAGGAGGAAGTCCGCTTTCGTTTCGGGCCCGGCTCCGTGCGCGTGGTCGTCCGATAGCGGAGGCTCGTCTAAAAACGGTCCCCACCCAAAGTGGAGCAGGCGAGCGCCTCCGGCTCACGCTTAGCACTCGTCGCAGCCCAAGACGACGACGTGAGGCTGCCCGGCGCGTTGTTGCAGAGAGCGATAAAGAAGGAGTCCGCTAATATATCTCTTCTCCGGGGCTTCCCCCCTCTGATTCGAGTAGATGAGGAAAGCGAGCGGCTCCGTTCCCACTAATTGCGTGCAGCGGAGGGGGGTACGGAAGGGATTTACGAGGTGTGGCCACTCGCACGCGCGTATACAAAAGTATAATAATTTATCCGTCCCTTGTTCGAGCAACGCGTCCGTGTGCACGGGAAATATGTTTCTTCTTGCGCTCACGTTGGCGTTCCTTGTATGTTGCCTTTTCTTGCTATGGGCAACCAGCGCTGAAACCTCGCGTGCCAGCAGCAGCGCCGTAACGCACAGCCTATAGCGTGCAGTGGAAGCAGTTTTCAGCAGCACATGCTGCGTTATCGCGTCATCAATTTCACCGATCATCTTGAGGTACATGTGTCCACATTATATAGCCTGACTGGGAACCGGCTTGCTAGAACGTATGAGCGCATGTGCTTCTCCAGCGCGCATTCGGTGTGGCCGTATGGCCAGAGCTTGGCTGGACGCATAGAGCTAAAGTGAACGTTGATACAGGCGTGTGTCTCTTAAAATCCAAAATGCCATACCATTTTCGTGGCCTCCCTATCGGAAGGTGTCAGCACATTTCAGCTGCTCACCCAAAATGCCGTAGTGACTCCTGGCCAGCGCTGGTTCCCCATAGCGTGGTTGCTTATACACTATAAACTCTTCTGATAGCCGTGACATCGCCGTGAAGCCTTTTTGTGCTGGCAGAGAAACTAGGGACGGGGAGCTATAGAGGGGGGGGGGGGGGGGGGGGCGTTGATTGTCTCAATCGTGCGTGTGTAATTGTGAGAGTCTCACTCGTGCGCCTGAAACAAGCTTGTGTATACCTCTGACACCTGCAGACTTTGTTGCAGCTGAAACTTTTCGAGAAAGACTTCCATCCTTAGCGCTGCTATATTTTCTTCCGTTTCATTTAAGCATTAGCTAATGCAATGATTAATACATTTTTATATGTTTATTTTATATTAATAACCGAGAAAAACGGAGCAACCGTCACCAGCAAACAGTGATAAGTCCATTTATTTTCGTCTCAACAACACAGAAAAAGAAGGGGGGGGGGGGGGGGCAGGAGTTTTGTGATATATGTATCCAGGGTGTGCCTGAAGTGACGTGCCAACTGTGCCCTTAATTCATGGATAATTTCAGTACAAGCAAATGAGCGTGTTCCTTGTCGGGCTGTTTACACGGTTTCACTGCGAGGACAGCGCCGTATAAGCGAGAGGGGAGCACGAGGCACGGCGGTGAACTTGAGGGATGCGCAGTGCTTCGGGATAGGTAAGCAGTGCCACGCCTAAACTGTGTGATGTCACACCTGAACAGCATGGTGCTGCCTTCCCTCGTGCGTACGCAGATAGCTTTTAAGGTGGAGCATTCTTTGCCTCATTCCAGACACTTTGCAGGAGATAAGTAGGTAGGTGAGTATGGGTATTTCCTGTCTCGCGACACTTCGGACCTCCGTAAAAAGAAAGAAGCGCATGACCGACAGTGGAATCGAACCTTCGAGCACAGCAGCCTAAAATTACACGCTTATGCTCCTTTCGTGCCACAGCCGACTAGTTCTTTCCGACGTTTGGCGCATGCTTCACGTGACAGTTTCTCGTGTTATCTCCTCGTGACAGCTCGCACTTTGAGACGCCATGTTGGACTGCACCGTCTCCGTGATCGGCCCACATTCCGCAGTACTTTCATCGTAGCAGCTAACGTAGAAACTGTACGACGCTGTACTGCCTTCACGATCGCAGGTCGAACATGTTTTAATGTTTCATACTGCTCAAGTGCAAATGCCATCGTTTAGTTGACAGACTGCGCTTGTGTCGTTCTTCTCGTTCTTCGTGTTTTGCACGGACACAATACTGCCAACAGTGTGCGCTGCTCGCCACGGTTAGCGGTCGTCTTCCAACCGTTTCAGGGTCGGAAGACGACCGTGAACAACACTGGTGTGGCGGCGGAGTGATACGCCAAACGTGTTCTGCCACTCGCACTCGACTGGGCGAGCCGCCGCTCCGGGCTTCGTGCTCAGGGACTGCACGGAACAGGGGCGATCGGGCGCTCAGCGAGACGCGATCATGCGACCACCACTGCGGTGATCTTCCTGCGCCGATCTGTGTCGTGCACCGCGGACGTGATTGCGGACATCTCGAGACCGGGAAGCGGGAAACACGCTTGCCTATGGCTGCACGTGCTGGTGGTGCGGCAATTACGATGTGTGTATAGTAGTAACCAGAGATACGCTGTGTAGTAACCGAGCTACACTATCACGGCGGTTATCCGAGTTGCTAGCATGAAAACATCGAAAGCGAGAAACGGAGTGACTGCGTGCTTTTTTTGTGTGCAATTTCATTCATGCTCAATGTTTAAAAGTCTCAAGGTCTTAAGAGATTTCAAGGACTGAAGTCTCGAAGATTGGATATCATTATCGTCAACTGCCGCTGCTTAGACCACGGAGAGGTACAGGCTGAACCCGAGGATGTATAGGGTGGATGATGCTTAGACGCACGCTCTAATAAATTGAGATTTACACTTTCCTGAACACGCTAGGCTTTAATACCACGCACACGGCATTTTCTTAGAAAATATTGAGCTTCTATACAACAGCGCAGAAGAAAGACTTCAACGCTCCTTCCGCCTTATTTATTGCGACATCATTTACTTCATTCGCTACCCCCAACGCTCCTAACTTTGTGGAAGACTCCTGTGCAAGCTCTCCTCAACTGTATGTGACGAAGACGACAAAACGACCGAGATGGCTGCCTACAGACGACCGCACAACGACTACAAGGTGACAGCGATGACGACGGTAGGCCAGCCACCCTAACGATGGTGGCTTCATGGCGTCTACAACGTATTTCGGGCTCCGTAATTGGTTCAAGCGTAATTGGTTCAAACCTTCGAGATTGGCTTTTGTAGCCCAGAAAGAGTTGTCGCTGGGACATGGATTTGGACATCACCTACACTCTAAAAACAGTTGCACCCTTTGGGGCGTATTTTTGCCACAGAACAATAATCGTCATCTGACTTGTGTGGCTTTCCTTTCTTTAACGCTGTGCGCCCGGCACTTCTCGGTCACGAACGACAAGAGCGTTATCAGCGTGACACAGCGTTCGCGACAGGAAAGTAGCAAGTGCATAGTTTTCAAGATAGGAAACGCAAGCAAGACAGATGACGATTATCGTTGTGTGGCAAAAATGCACCCCAAAGGCTACAAGCGGCAGCCTGAAGGCCGCCCACAACGCTGCTTTTTAATTTTTATTACTTCGGGCCTTCTCAATAAAAGTTTTCCACCACCACCCCAAAGGGTGCAACTGTTTTTAGAGTGTATATATCCGAGATAGCGAATAGCTGTTGTTGCGAGAAGAACGCATAGAATGACTGCTGCGGTGGAATCGCGCTGCGAACGGTTGCTGGTTCGTGCGCAAGCTATGTTGCTCACCCGTTGTTGCCTCCGGAGGACACTCGAAGACGTCGCAAATCTCTGAGTCTGGGTCACTCACCCGAATCGAGCGGCTGAGGTTGCGCAGCGTTAAGAACGCCAACGCGAGAAAAATGCGAACATCCTAGCGGAAGCGTCTAAGATGTGCGCTTGTGCTTCGGGATTGCTTTTAGAAAAAGAAACGCCGCACATCTGAAAGTGCTCTTCCGCCAACCAAACGATTCCGTCCGTGTGTACCAAGCGCTTGCCGTTCCGCTCGAGTGCAGCTCTGGGGCTTGCTCGCATTTGACTAAATCGGGTCCTGCATGTGTTTCCCATGTAAACGAGTGTAAGAGACCGCTGCTGGTCCTTTTTATCCTCCTCTTTAACCTCTCACCGTCTTTTTTCTTTCTTCCTATCTTAGGGAAGTTGTAGCTAAGAGGGTAAAAGCATAATAATAAAACAAACAAGCAACTCAGTTGAGAGTAGAGAGGCATTCTTGACTTTCGCGGCGGGAAATTTAAGCTATGCGTCTGTGCGCGTTCCGCTTCGCCTAAGTCGGGTAAAAAATGCCGAGGGGCTCAAGCTACATAGCTGCAGTTCTCTCCATTAGGCTTGAACCTTCAGAGCATCGTTATACAAACAAAAATCAGTAGAAGATGTTGGCGAAAGCTTTCTTTCATTTGAGGCCATAGGAGGTCGACGCAGAAACATTAGCTGCGTACTCCTCGACCATAGCAAGCAATGAAAGGCTTGTTTTTTGCCGCGAATTCAAACACGCACAAGAGGAAGACACGTAGACGACCGCACGGAAGACGCCCGTGCCGATATATATGTCATCATTTTGTGTGTGTTTTAATTTGCGGCAAAAAACATGTCTTTCAGCAAGCACCAACTACGCCTACAAGCAGTTATGTTGAAACATAGCAAGCGCTACTGAGACGCTGCCTGCCCACGTGACAGGCAGCGTCTGTCTGCCAGCAACGTCGGTGGCTTGTTGCCCTAGTGGTATAGGCTCGTGTGATGTGGTTCGGTGTGAGCAAGTTGGCACGGCAAGCCCGAAGTGAAAGCGCGAAAAAATAAAATAAAAAATAAAACGACTAAAACTGTACAGCTCCACGCATAACATGATTATAGCGACATAGACACTTAGTTGCATGTATGTGTATACGCTTAGTAGTAAATGCGGAAAGTTTAAGTGGATTCTGTAGTGGTGTACCTGCGTCTTCATGTTCGAGGGAGTTTGCATGCCCGATGTCGGTGTTGAAACTCTGTTTCGCATCGCCGAATTCGCAAGAGCGTCGACCCCGCCAGAACCCGGCACTTTCGCGCGTCAAGAGCGAGCGGAGCAAGCAGCCAGTAAGAACGTCCCGGAAAACTCACCCTTGCTGCAATTTTGCAAGGCCTACAATGCACACCTCTATTCTGTTGCACGAGATGCTACAACCGTGCGGAAGCTAAGAGGTTTGCGGAGACGGCCGCTCCAGCTAGCACTTGTGCCAGTTATCCGTCACATTATGCGAAGTGATGAATACGGAATGGATTCAACGCGTTGCGCAACGTTTACTTAGCGGTATTTGCCCTTCGTGCCCTCTTTGCGAAAGTTTGCCTTCTGCTTCTGTTCCGGAAAGCAGACGACATATCCGCAGGTGATGCAAGGGGATGTGTGTGAAAAACTAGAGGGCAAGTCGACGGGGTTTGTCACTTGTCACGTCTTCGGTGTTGCTCCGGCCACGGAGCTGGTCCCACGTTGGACGGAACTTCAATGTGCTCAAATGATCACGCTTTTCGCTCGCTGATACTAAGTGCAGCGGCACTACACCCGCGCACATCCCTGTTTGGGTTTTCTCCGGAGACCGGGTCCACGAAGCAGCGCAACGATCTGTTCCCGTCTAAAGAACATCGGCCGAGAAACTTCTGGAACGCTTCAAAGCAGTGCTTCGCCATCGCCAGCGACTCGTCAACGAACTCAAGTCCAGCAAAGCGTATGGCAACTTCCTTGTTTGTTTTTGAGTTTGGCAGTAAACCGCATTTATACTGTATGTGAGTGTACCAACTTGGACTGTGAATACGTTTGACTATTTGGGAACATGTTTACTGAGAGCTGGCTTAACTTTTGCGAATTGCCTATACAATATGTAAAGAATTGGTCACGCGAACAATGCACATGGTGTGCTAGGCTTAGGTGGTCGGACAAACAGGTGTCAGCTTTCACCAGACAGTATCTTCCATATTACGCAAGCGCAAGGGACTGTACAGTTTTACTTTTATTTTAACGCAAGTCAGCTCGCCCGCCATTTGAGTAAGTACATGTACTTGGAACGTGTCATATTTAGGACACGCGTCCAGATTTATAAAGAAATAGAAAAAAAGAAGGAAAAGGCAGCATCTACGTGAAATTTCGACTGCAGTAGCCGGAAAATAAGAATGTTCCATACGCACGCAGAAGCCCAAGGTAACGTGGCTAAAATAAAACCGTAATATTTACATAACGAACTCTATGGATAGCGAAAAACGAACGCTTATCACTTTAAGATGGCAGTCAGACCATCGGCGGGAGTGAAAACCAAGGGATGACGGGAAGGGATAGATTGGATCGATGGAGATGTCACAAAATTTACTTCGCGTTTACCGTTCCTGCGCCATCGGCAGCGGGAAGCTTCCTTCTTTTCCTTCACTCGTTAATCCGAACACTTTCTTCTTTGTAATTTTCATCCCCCCCAAAGCTGTATCGGGTTTGCAACAGAGGCTATATTTAGGCCGCCAAACGGAAGCGTTCTTCCAGTGCATGTATTACAAGCTGTACAACTTTGCGAGCGACAGTCTCGTAAGCTACGCTCCAGAAAGTCTGCCTGCTTTCGAAAACCCAAGCGACAGGGGCCTTCCCGCTTTGGGCGCGCTATAAGAGCCGGCATGCGTGACGGGCAGCCATTCGTTGGAACATCGCAGAGCATGCGAAGCGGGCGACATCGTACGAAAATTGTTCTGCGGTTTGTAGTTACCACCGCTGGCCAGACGATATCGATTTTGTAGCAGGCGATCGGCAGTGCAGATAGCAGACGACACCGACACTCCTGCCCGTTGCAGAGGGCACGCGAATAAGCCCCCTTATTTTTTTATAAAAGCCTTTTTCTTTCTTCTTTGTTTGAAAGAGGGCGAAATCGATGTTTTTCTGCAAGGTTGCCGTGTTCGAGGAATCGAAAAGATTTTTCTGTTTTGTTAGCCGTTTCCAAGGAATAAAAAATCCAGACGCAGCTGAACGGTGGCTATGGTTCAGTGATGGAATAATTTGGACACAAATATGCGCGGATGTCTCAGCTTACAAAGCAAGAAACACTCAATCCTTCTTGCAGAATATTGCTGTACTTCTTTCGTGACATCCTGATGCCACAGAAGAACATAAGAGAGAGAGTTAACAAAGAAAATCCTGCGTTTAGTGGGGATGGTGATGTTACCCAGGCTGGGTTAACGTGGCGCACGTTACCAGAAACTGCTCCACTTGGACGTCTCTTTCTATGTCATAAATATCTAAAAAATTACATCCTGAAGTTTTACGACCAAAACCGCGATTTTATTATGAGGCACGCCGCACGGTGGATTAATTTTTCGGATTAATTTTTATTGTGCTTTGTCGTGCACGTAAATCTAAGTACGCGACCCCTTCTTGCATTTCGCCCCCATCGAGTGTGTCATAAATGTCCGTCACCACGAGTCGATCAATACAGTCTCTCGCGGAAATGTGAGCATATAGAATACGCGACACTTGCTTGCGCACTATGCTGTCCTTGCCGGAAAGCTAACTGTCGTGAGAAAACACTTTTCTTATCATGCTGTCTAGACGCTTATTTCACTTGGAACAGAATTAATCGCTTACCCGCCGCGGTGGCTCAGTCAGCTAAGGCGTTGCGCTGCTGAGCACGAGGTCGCGGAATCGAATCCCGGCCGCGGCGGCCGCATATCGATGGAGGCGAAATGCAAAAACGCCCGCGTGCTTGCGTTGTAGTGCACGTTAAAGAACCCCGGGTGGTCAAAATTAATCTGGAGCCCTCCACTACGGCGTGCCTCATAATCAGAACTGGTTTTGGCGCGTAAAAACCCCCAGAAGAAGAAGAAGAATTAATCGCTTGCGTGACCGCATAATCGAAGTACCCGATATCGCCAATTTTGCTGCACTCAGTGCAATATGGAGGAGGATATGTTACTTATAAATCCTGGAGCGTAGCTGCTCTCAGTGGTTCGGCAATTGCGGTTGGCGTCGTGGAGATGAAAGCAGACTGATTAGACGAGAACACCAAGGTGGGCCAGTTGGTTTGTGTTCAACGTCAATAAAATCGTGGACGACGAATATGAGGTAACATGAATTTGCCTTGTGTTTCATTGCTCTACCATTCTCTGCGACGGTTACCATGCTCATCATTTATTAGCAGCATTGTGCATCAATATCATTTTTTTTCTCGTTTTCTGCAGGAAATCTTCTCATTATGTTCTTATGTACATGTGCATATACTCGTAGTGTTGACAAAGACTCTGAAGTCTCAGATGCTAAATGACAACAAATTTCTGTCGTATTTTTTTAAAGATGCAATCCCGAATTTATTGAGCAAATACTTTATTTGAGTAAATTACAAAAATATAGCAAGGGCGCTTACGGGAATTAGAGCAACAGCGGCCAATGCCAACCTCTCCATTACCTCGCCGTGTCTCAGCGCCGCCTTGTTCAGATAATTTCGTGTGTCACGACGACAGATTTCACGCTTTTAAGAGCCAGTATTTAGGTCCCGGGAGTCCAATAACTTCTTTCAAGAGCCGAGCTAATTTCGCAACGAAGCCAATAGAAACACTCTAAAAATGAAAAAGAACTCATTCCAACGGTGAAATTGCAGCGGACAGCAGGCCATTGGAACTCGTGCGATGCGAAGATCAACCTTGTTGGCGAAGATAGCGTGTACACGTGTAGGTTATACGCGGAAACGTTCTTCGCCTCCTATTTCGCGTCAAATCATGACGATTGCGTCATCAGCAGCCGAGCTACGCACTCAACGCCGTCAAGCAAAGCGAAGGACGAGTTCGCGACCTAATTTCAGTGCCAATATCGGAGCCCGTGAACTGACCGCACCGACGCGAAGGCGAACGCCTCGGCTGTCATGTCCCCGCAGAGCAGACGACACGACGGCAACAGACGGCAAAGATGGATTCCTGCTGCTACGGCAATGACCCTTTGGTCCAGATCGCATGTGACGAGTTACGAAATATTGATTGCCGAAAGATAGAAGACCAACAGCCTTAAATACCACCGCATTTATTTTTTTTTCTTTTGCAGACCGTGGTCAGAGCTCTAAATGTGTTACTCTCGATGGTTTGAGAATTCGCATGGTTATATTAGATTCCATCGACTTTTCTGTTCCTGCTTTTAGGTCGCTAGAGCGGGTCACCTAACGATCATATCAGACATTAAAGATGGATGTTGTGACCTTGTTCATTTTTCCTAGCGTTCTCCTGCCAGAAAGAAAGATTATTAGACGATGATCACTACAGCACACACGAGTATACGTTAACGAGATATTTTGTATAACAAGATATCTGTAGACACTGTGATACTACAAGATATGTTGTAGGCGCTGTGATACCTTTAAAAGGTGAGCTCTACTTGAAGCCTCTTAGAGCCAGCTTATAATACGCATTTCATCTTTTGGTAATGACATAAATGGAAGTACAGTTACGTGCGTTAAAATGTTAACATTCAGAACGCCGTTTTGGTGCACCAGGTGTTTTTAATCTCAACAACGAAATTTTCCAATCAGAAGGATCGTTTAATCTGCTCCATGTGTATGTTTTATGTGCAGTCAAACGGTTTAAATTGCTTTAATGGTTTTGTTTCAGATAAGCATTCTTTAGACAGGTGTATTGAAACAAGCTTTGACCGCCCTTTCTTGCTGTGCAGTGTACAGAAGACGAGCACTCTTTACTACACTTAAAAAAAAAAAACATCATAGATACTGATAACTAATTAACAGGGCCATGCAGAATAATGACACAGTTACATAGCATTCTGCCGGCAGTTTGGCACGTAAAATATGTGCTGGTGACATTATGCATGAACCGTACTTCTTTCGCATGCCTTTATGCACCTGGAAGTACCCGCATTCATAAAATTGCAAACAGATCCGCGTTCAAGCGTAGTAGAATGGTTCTCGTTGTGGACATTATGAACGTTTGTGACAGTTTCGAAGCTTGGTGAATGATAACTACCCCGAAAATGCGTTGTGTTCGTAGAGAGAAAGATAAGAAATAAAAGCCAGGGCGGTTAACTATGATCGCGCCCGGTTGGCTACCCCACACGTGAGGAAGGAAAAAAAAAGGGGGGGGGGGGATAAATACAAGAAGGAGCTGCTTCTTCGACTACCCGATATAGTCGATTGCCTCACGCAATCATGCATCATCACACGAACAAACTCGAGCATTGTCTGTCTCGCCATCACCAGCGGTGCCCCCGGCGTTATCGGCGAAGTGGGCCCGCCTGCAATTATATCCATTTCCACGGCGCAAAGGGAAGTGTTCTTTGACACGCGTTGCAGGACCAGCGCGAGTCCGAGTAGCGCAGAGCCGGACCTTGTCCGGATAGCGAATATAGTACCACGAGGAAACTAGCAGCCGCCCGTGGGGGCCCATAATTTTCGGCCCCCGCGGGCGAATTCCATTGTCTCCTGCCAATAAAGCGTGCATGCGCGTCGCGTTTTCACTGCCCGCTATATAGAGTGTGCGGTGCCTCGCGACAGAGGTCGTTCCATTCGGCCTACGCTCTGCCGACACCTGCAGGCGCTCCTATATTTAGTTCGCGACATTCACGCCTTGGAGGCCTCCACACAAACACACCTTGCATTCCTTACAGCAGTTGAAAGTATGCATCTTCCTCGGAAGCGTACTCCACGACACGCTTCTCACGCGGTGCTTCCAGAGGCGCGGTGAAGAGAGAGAGAAATAATCAAGAAACGAAAATGAATGCTACACTATACGGCGAGTGTCGCGCGAGGACGTCACTCACCGGCCCACGGGATGTTTATTAGCGCCCTCGCAAGCCCATTGTTCCGAAACCCTCAGCTGTCGTCAGCCACTCGGTGTCGCGCATGTGTCCGCTCTGCGGTTATTCCTTAGTGTGGAAACTTTTACATGTTGGTATTGCATATTTCAGGTAAAAGGCCTGATAAATATGACGCACAGAAAGATACGAAGCGCTTTGTGTGTGTGTGTGTGTCAGTCTTTGTGTGTGTCGTTGTTTTTGCGCCTTTTGATGAGAGAGAGAGAATTTATTTGAAAGGCAGAGAGGTCGGCCTGAGCGAGCATGCTCTGGCCTGCTAGTCTGCACAAGGGAAAAAGGAAAGGGGACAAAAAAGAGTGATGGAAGTTGCTTGATGAAACTGGGCTTATTCTGTTCATCTGGGCCCCGTATTCACAAAAATGACTGCCCAAGCACTCCGTACAGATGGTTAACCAGCGAAGCTGAAACGTGCGGCCCCGGTGTTTATCACTGGGTTAATCCCGAGGATTCATTTAAGTATTTCTCAATTATTGGTTCCGTGTTTGTGTTTCCTAATGAGGTTACACACACGTTCGGCTGCGACGTAGAGAATGACGTCACTGACGGTATATGCCCGCAGTCTACCGTTGTCGCATTGCCGCTTGCGATTCTTCGACATTAAATTGCTTCAAAATTAAATCTGACCATCACGGTAAAACAATGAATGGCTCATACCCCCTTCAGCAATGGCTCATACCCTCGTAAACGCGGCCTCCCCATTACGACGACAAAAGAGAAGTGAAATTCTACGCTGGAATGATGAGCGGCAACAGAGCCAGCTGTGGAAGAAGAAGACGACGCTCGAACCGTTGCTGATGATGACAGTTTCTGCGTACAGGCGACAGATGGACGAATCGGCTAGCCTTGTATACAGCTTTGCCGTAAAAACTTCTTATACTAAAACTGTTCGTAAGAACACATGCGAGCGAATCATCATGTTGGCATGTTATTGTGAATGCCTTTGTGAATACGAACGCGGGTGTGTATGGATCCGTATCTAAGTTGCTATCTGCCGTTGAGAACGGTGAACAGAGGCCGCTGAAAATGACGCAGCGTGACTACAAGCTGGTAAAGTTTTTGAAAAGTGGCAACAAAGCGAGTAGTAATATCAAGACGGGCACGATTGAAAGGTCCGGCTTCGTAACAATCGCAATTCCGCAACGCCAGTCTCCAATCGTTGGGCTTTGCAGCGCCAATCGTAACAGTCGACAGGATAGCGCAGGATTCTGAGTGAGTGAAATAACTTTTATTAGAGGTCCGGCGAGGACGCGAACTCGTCGCGCACCCGGCTAGTCCCACGTCGGGACCGGCAGGTCTATCCCATGCACCGGCCCGGTCGCGGGCACGCCGGACAGCCAGGCTTTGCTTGTCTAGAGCGGGGCTACTCAGAAGCGAGTCCCACTCATTCTTGCTGAACTTGGGGTATCTCGACCCGCACTCCCAGAGCATGTGTGCTAGAGTGGAGGTCTGCTCGCAGGACGGGCAGGCGTCGTCGCGATATACGTCAGGGTAAACTTCGTGCAGAACGGCCAGACATGGATATCTGCCGGTCTGTAAAAGTCTAAGCGAAACAGCTTGCGCCCTATTCAATTTGGGGTGAGGGGGTGGAAAGACCCTTCTGGACATGAAAAATTTTGCAACCTCGTTGTGAGTAGCGGGAGCATCCCTGTGGCCGAAGGGGGGAAGGTGTCGGCTCTCCTTACAGAGGAAGGCGGTCGGTGAGGTCGCGCGCAGCCTGAGTCACAGATTCTGAGAGATCCGCGTCATCACTCAGAACTTAGTTAAATTCACGAACCAGCAGGGCCAGCAGTGAAACTTGCTTGGGAAAGAGTTTCGTCCGCACGTCACTGAAGCCATGATCGGCCGATGAGCATTGTCGGAAACGTCGACACACGTAGTACACAGGTCAGCACTTGTCTAGAACACACTCCTGAGGGCCAAAACAGCCACCAAATCTTAATCCGACCACCAGGTCGAGAGAAATCAATGTGAACTATAGACGTAGTCAGGCAATCTCACACACAGCCGATTTTGTGACACATGTCATCTTCAGATTCGCCAGCGCAGTCCCGAGAACGTTGGTCGCGCGTTCTAGGGAAGTGTGTTGACCTCTGTACTTCATTTTTATTTCTGTACAGAAGGGTGTCTGGTTAAGCTCATATCGCTTGCTTCCACTATGTTTTGCGCTTTTGTTTGTGAGAAAGAGCCACACCCGATCACGCCTGCATAAAAGCGTTTTCGACCGCGAAACAGCGCTATACGGGGCATTTCGTGCGAGCCCCTTGGCATCAGCCGGGAGACAATCGATGACCTCAGCTAGCAGGAGTTACCGTCAAGGTTGGGGAATAAAAGACAGAACGACACGCGTGCCAAACGTGTCTCGCGTCACCGCGGCTCGTTTCCCAGGACTGTCATTTGCGTCTGTCGTCCTACTTGACCTTGTTTGCTGTCGTCTGCTGTATACAAACGCGACGCAGACGACTACCGTCTCACCTAGAGCGTAACTGGTCCCACGACGGCACTCATTCCGCATGGTTAATTAACGGTACAGCCCGACACAATATAAAGCTGATTGGCCGCAAGTGTAACGAGCCGTACAAAAGTGTCTTTCGGGGAGCTACGGCGATTTGATATTCAACGTATGCGACACTGAAGCGCCAGAGAAGCATGGAGGTCGCCGGCGAGGTAGGTTGCGTCAACACATTATCGATGCCTATATCCTTCCTGCCGTAAGTGATACGTGTGCTCGCGCAAATATGCCGCCCCCTACGGCTCAGTAGTGTACGCAGTTCGCTTGTGATCGTCTTTCTCTCTCCCTCGCACTCACGCTCTCTTTCTCTTTTTATACCCCTATTCCCTCCCCCCCGTGCAGGGTAGCCAACCGGAACTTGACCTCCCTGCCTTTCTTTGAATATTCTCTCTCTCTCTCTCTCTCTCTAGTGCGGTGTGTCGCGATGATGATCATTGCATAACGGAAGTGCCAGCTAAGCTGGTGTATTGTTTCCGAAGCTGTCTACGTTTGGAGAGCTTAACTCTGCCAGATTAAAGCTCTAATTAAGTGATTTGCTTCATAGCGTTTGTCTGTGGAACAACTAGGACAGTTATTCAAGTCACAGAGTGCAACGCAGAAGCCCCGTTCTTATACAATGGAGGCACCTGTAACGCCGACCAGTAGGTATATACTATAGCGTTTCTTACAGATCACGAAATCATTCCAAGGCAAGGTTTCGCTATTCCGTTCGGATGGACCGAACTTGTTTTTATTCCGCAGTGTAGGTGTTTATACAGTCTTGGTCGTTTAAGATGTTTTCTGCAGGTGACATGTCAGTGAGCTCATTGTCATCTAGATATGCGAGCAGAAGACGCTAGACCTCCTTACGAACTATTCTCCATATATCTGCTTTGAAGCCATTAATTCGTAAGTTAATATGCTAATTAGGCTGTCAGTCGCGCTTACCGCATGTTTCCCGGTATCCTTCCCCGGTAATAACGTGTCACCAAAGAAGAAAGAAATGAAAAAAATTTTTTTTTCTCTTCTGTGCTGTTTTGAGAAAATAAAACGTACGCGAACAAGTCAGACAAATTTAATTGTACCGACTCGTCCAAGTTGCTACAGTTCCTGAAAAGAATAAAGAAGTCAGTAAGTAATTTTTATCTTATCATTTCAAGTGAAATTAGCAGCGCAACGTGTGGCACAGCTTTTGCTAAAACTATCTTCTGGACTCACCGATATAATCTTGCTCTTCGTATAGTAATGGTGGCTTGTGCAGCACCACTTGGATATGGTTGGGCAAGAACGATGACGTCGTTGTAGTCAAAGCGTATATGGTTATACGACTTCGCTATACTGCCGATAACTTATAAGCCCCGCATTTTCCCTGACACGTCGCCTTATCACAGTGCTCGTCTCCTGCACACTGTTTCGAAGATAGCGCAGTTATAGCATCAAAAGACGAGTGCATAACGATCGTGACTGTACGATTAAGGCTTTCCACGTGGAGCCCAAAAAGCGACGCATTTTTGGCAACGCTAATGCAGTTAAGCAGAAGTTGATTAAAAAAAAAGAAAAAAAGAAAGATGAGTCAGCTCATCACGATTCGAATTCCCATATTTCCATTGTCTCTATTTTATGTTTTTATTTCGTCAAAAGTTACTCACTTTATATTTTCGGCTCGCCGTGCCGTTTTTCTGTCGTGAATTCACTCAGCGCTTTCTCCGGTCTGCTCATGGCCTAGATTCGCAGATTAAATGGTGTAAGAAAACTGTCAAAAAGTAAAAAAAAAACGCGCAAAAAATCTTCACATGCAATGTAGAAAGCGTGTACAATATGTGCGCCCGTTGGGAGGTCCACTGGATCTCTTTCCTTAATTTCAGTTTTTTTTTCCTTTTGCGGCTTGCCACCTCGTTTTCACCGTGGTGTCGACCTTCTAACAAATAATCAGGAAGAACACACGACACAAAGCTGAGAGATTCATGTAGCAGAGCTCCTTAGAATCCTGCGTTGTTGCAGAGAATGTGGCCTGCAAATGGTCGAGCTAAAAAAAAATATTAAAAAAATTACGAGAAAGCGATATACAGTGAAGCTCTCACTTGAGTGAACTTCAAGGGACACAAGGAAGTAGTTCATTAAACTGAATAGAGTATTCACTAGAATATGGAAGAGCATAGGGCACAGCAGACACCGAGTCAGAAGTGTGAAATGCAATTTATGGAGTTATGGTTTATGGAGTGTAACAGTTACGTTGCTGCCTATCTCATTTTGAAAGGAAAACAAATCTGTAATTTTAATTTGTACTGGTGCTCTGGCACATCTTGATGCTGTGACACGAAGGCATCCTGCAGCCTCGGCTTTTAATATCCGCCGAGCAATCCGCCGTCGGTACTCGACCTTCAAGTTTTGAGTGATGCCCAAGTCGAGCGGTTGAAGCACAGCGGTGCAGTTTGATGGGAGGAAGAGGAGGAGAGAAAGAGAGAAGGCAGGGATGTTAGCCAGAAATGCGTCTGGTTGGCTATCCTACTCTGGGGGACGGGATCGAGGAAATAGAAAGATGAGATAGAGAGAGTGGAAGGGGGGGGGGGGGGAGAAAGGACGCGATCAGAGAAAAAAACACAACAACTGAGGACGCGGTGAGCTCGCGCACGCACGCGTAGGGCCTGAGTAAGTCAAGTCAAAGGCGTTCACACAGGCCAGTCGCCCTCCAAAAAGACAAAAGTGCCTTCACAGCTTTGTGGGCAGACGAGCGATGGGGATGATCGTCAAGTAGCACCTGCACGGACAACGGCCCATCGTCCAGTCGTCGCAATGCGTTCGATAATGTTTGTCCTTCCGACTGAAATTGATGGCAGTGACACAATAAATGTTCGATGTTCTCCTCGCCGCCGCATACGTCGCACGCAGCACTGTCGGTCATTCCGATCAAAGCAGAGTTGGCCTTCATGAAAGCCTCTCCCAACAACAGCCGGTATAGAAGCGACGTCTCACGTCGGTGAAGCTCGGGTGGAGGTCGGAGTTGGAGCGAAGGGTTCAGTTCGTGTAGCCTGGCGCGCCTTATATTTGGGGTGTTTCACTCTGGTAAAGAGAGCTTGCGTGCCAGGTGACGAAGCTGCCTTGCAGCGTCCGTCCTGCAAAGAGGAATGGGAACGCTGTGTTGTTCTTGATGTGACTTTTGCATCAAAAGAAATAAAGGAAGACTATGTATGACCAGCGTATCACTTGTTTGTTATCCCATGGCTTTGTCGCTATGCTTCACAGTTTGATGGGAGGCACTCAACACGCAATTGGCTTAAATGGACATCTACAAGGTGTGCAGAGCAATTGTCCAGAATCAAAAGAATCTTTCTTTTGATTCAATCAAATAAAAATGAGCTCGGGTCCACTGATGAATTTCGTTCAACTGAAATATTCGCTATTCAGAAATTCGTTTAACTGAAAGATTTGTGCAGAGAACGCATAGGAAAACCGCCAGGGATTTTCTAAAAGTTCGTTATTTTGAAATATTCGTTAAACCGACGTTCGTACAACTGAGAGTTTACTGTATATATACATATATAGAGAGAAAGCTTTGACGCACTCACGGACGTGTGAGAACAAGCAATCTTTCTACATAGCTGAGGTCAAAGACACTGTTTGCGTATAATTAGCGTAGATATCCTCGCCACATCTGCGACCGAGGCTCTTGGGGACTCTCGCTGTCGCAAGCTCACTGAGACTCACTCTGATGGGGCTGTAACTCATGGTGTCAGGGGGTCCTGTACGCCTTAGAACCTATATACGTAGATTCACTCGAGCTGACTGTGACGAACGTTGGCTCGTGTTGCGCCTCATATGTGTGGTATTTCAACGCACCGAAACGGCTCAGAGCATGCAGGGCGCCGTTGTCGCTTAATTTTTAGTTTCCAATTATTATTCATTCAAATTGCCATCCGTTCGGTACCGCTTATCTATATAGACTAGTCAGAGACAGGTTTTCCCATCTAAGTGGATCATATCTGGAATGATGCGCCACTTAGTGGAACTTACGTGGAACGAGATTGAGAGTGTTGCGACGGTCACCGTTTCCTCGACAAAGGCACGGATTCCTGCCGGCAGAGCACGCGCATGCCTCTTCGTCCCAAGGAGGTTCTGGAGTGGAGATGACGCCTTGAAGGTGAAGCCGACCGCCTCCATCTTACCAGGGGAATCGATTAATATTAGCATGTGGACAGAGAAGAGGAAGCGTCGTTTTGTTTTCGCTTCCAGCTGTTCTGACATGGCCAATTTTGTCACGCAGATGATTCTTGATGTGTCTGTTTGTGTCACTGGCTTTAGGATGAAACTTGAGCGTGTTGACAACTTGTATGGGAGATCGTGATACATGACGACTACGCCAATGTCAATATTCTAGCCCGAAGCAAAATAAGATTTTATTTTTCAATCAGTCTAGAATTTATTATAACAGAGCAAGGAGCACTTGAACTGCCACTCTTTCCCGCCTAGTTCAGCACGCTTTTAAAGACGAAGTAGGGGTAAGCGCCGGCTTCACGTCTGTTGGTAACAATCTGCGCGAGCTTCCACTCCTTGGTTCGTCCACGTATACTCGTTGCGAGCAGGAGGCGTTGCATGTTTACATATGCGGGGGTCTCAGCGCGTACGTGTCTCTCGGCGTGGGAATGCCGAGCAGCAGGAGGCCAAACGCGGTTCCCGTGCTCTTGTCGCGTGGAAACAATGGGACCACGCTCCAGCGTCCACTACGAGAGCGGCTGCTCGCGAAGCCAGAGAATAACACCCAGAGCAACGCCAGAAAAGGGCCTTCGCGTGCTCCAGAAATATTCGAAGGCTCTCATCAAGCACGCTCCAGGCAGGCGTTTATATACGTACGAAAGTTTCTTCTCGAACATCGGCGCCGAAACAAAAGCCGAACCAGAAGCGAGAAGGTGGCGCATGTCCACCAGGTGCGCTGGGCTGTGAAAGTGTGTTTGTCGAGTCGAGTCTTTCACGCCGAATGACCGCGCTAGCCATTGTTTCCCCCTGCGTGGTGTCAGGAGTGAGCTGCGCCTATATGGGCTGGCCAGGAGTATAGTAAAGTTGTCTCTCCAGACGTCCTCGAGTGCGCGATGCTGTGCCGAAACAAAGGGTGGATGAAGGTTTGCTGCGAACCCGTGCGTGGGAACCAGTAAGGACGCCGAGCGGAAGGGCACGTATAGGTTCGTTGAACCAGCTTCCCGTTTCAGTGAATATGGTCGACACTGCAGTGCTGGTGAAATGGGGTGCAGTGTGGTATATTCGACGGTCGCATGTCTGTAGCCGCCGTCCGTTCATTTGCATATTTCGGTTTCTCTCGATATATTTCCCGTAAATGCGTTGCGCGCTTAATTTTTTTTCTTTTACACATAGGCCAGCATAATGCGAGGATTCTTTTCACTCCATTCTATACATTTCTTATCATCTGCCGTTCATTATGGGCCATAAGATTTGGAGGAGCGTCGCTCGGAATAGGTGGTGTCTAAAACATGACAGCCAGGCGTGTTTCCGGCTCCGCAGACGAATAAGAATAGCTATGTGGGCGAGTTGGTCTATGTTCACGGCGTGATTTTTGAAGCGCGAAGCACTGAAGTGCGGAAAGAAACGAAGAAAGAACGAAGGGTTAGCGAGCGCTTGTCTGTCGTGTTTGTCCTTCGTTCTCTAACCCTTCGTCCTTTTTTGCAGCGCGAAGTACTTCAGTGCTTCGCGCTGCAGAAATCATGCCATGGGCTCCGCAACCACTTCCGGCGCATGCAGCATGCAAAAGCATAATAGCCTTCGACATCTGTTTCTATTAGTCAGAGCCAACCGACAATGAGGCGGGGATTTGGACACCACCTATATATATATATATATATATATATATATATATATATATATATATATATATATATACTGACGAAGCGCGAGAAGAAATAAAACCATGACACTACAGCAGCCCTACGTAACTTTCATTCCTACGTAAGTAAGTCTGGTCTTTACGCAGGCCCAGAAAAAGCGTCGTAATATAATTCAGAAGTGACTATATTTTGTGAAGATGCCTCGGTGAAAATCGGGACGTGTTCAGGGGTTTTATCCTTCCCTGCCATTCCCATATGCGCGACGAATTGCATCCGAATGCACCTTAGCTAGCATTACATTCAGTGACCTTTGTACTGTACAGCCAAACGCCTTTATAACGAAGTGCTCGGGACTTCCAAATTTCTTCGTTATACAGGTAACTTCGTTGTAAAGGTTGCGCACCATACCGCTCACAGTAGAGCAGGCTAAGCCCGTTCAACAAAAGAAAACCTTTTGAGGAAACCTAAGTGAAATGACAGATTCGGCGACTGCAGCCACCCTTATTGCACAGAGGTTCAAGGCCTGCTCTGTGGAGAAACATAGGATACACTCAAAGCAAAGCAGCTGCAGATGGCCGCTTTCGCCTCCTTTGCTGTGAAAACTCTTGGTTCGTTTACAGGAACTTCATTACTGTTGCCTTCGTTGACGTCCGCGTCCTTTCCGCCTTAGATGGCTTTGAATACGTCGTCGGTCGTCAGCTATATAATTACGTCATCACGTCGCCATCAACTGCGACGTTGATGCGTTACAACACAAGCAGCATATTGCGAGTTGAGCGATTCCTGGAGCAGTTCAGCAGGCCTACTTCTGATATCGGCAGGCTCTTCAAGTGCGTCGCCAGCACTGCCGTTAGCGCTAGCGCAGAGGTCACCTTGGTGACGCCTGTGGAAGGTGTGGAGAGCAGTAGCGGCACCGCTGCTGGTCGTTCGTTGTAAAGCGGCAAATTGGTCGTCGGGGACGGCTAAACTCCTTCGTTGTACAGGCAAATTCGTTGTATTGGTCTTCGTTATAGAGGTGTTCACAATACCTATGAAAGATAGGAATTCGGGCGGGACCTAATCAATCCTTCGTTGTGCAGGTCATTTCATTGTAGAGGCGTTCGACTGTATCACTCTCTCTCTCTCTCTCTCTCTCTCTCTCTCTCTCTCTGCGTGTGCTTTTCCTTTTCATCTTTCGGTATCCCCTTACCCCTTCCCCCGGGCAGGGTAGCAAACTGTATGTTTGTCTCCCAGTTAACCTCCCAGACTTTCGCATCTCATTTATCTCGCTCTCTGTCTTACCGGCTGTCGTGGGCAATCCTTCCAGACAACAGCAATGCTTGTCGCGCACAATAATATGTTGAACTTTAGTTACTTGTTCGTGCTTTCTAGATCATGTGTACACCCACAGAAAGACTGTGGAAGAACAAAGAAATACTATTTCTATTTCCACTACATAAAATTTATTTGAACGGCAACTGCAGAAACTTATCAATTGAAAAATAGTTTTATTTTCTTTTTTTGCTGTTAACCCTGAAAGACTGAGTTTTTCTTGATTTTAACATAATCGGTTCCTGTATGGTAAAGCTGTAATATTGTAATGATGGCTGTGTGCGAAATGACTATAGTTCGTTTCTTTCATGTATCATCAAATACCATTTGTGTGCGGCTTCACCACCCACGTAAGTGCAGGCAGACAGATGTCATATGCTCTAGCCAATTAGCCTTAGTTTTTTAAGAAGATGCAGCTGCTCACCGGGCCAGTCATGCCACTGAAAGCATGGCTATATAACTATATTAGATAACTTTAGATATTGCGTACGCAAACGGGTGTGGGTACCCAAAGGCACCTTTGTGTACGCAAAGCGCAAAGCCCGGCTTGCGTTCTTTTGTGCTCCTTTGGGGTTCTTTTGTAAACATTTTTGGTGTTCTTTTGTAAGCCAGGTGGTTTACGTCCCCCAACTTTGCGTCCGAAAAATCTATAACTCCCTATTGGTAGAGTTAATATTTGCATGAGTCGCCCAGTGCCGGCTATCTTCGCTTCTCATTTATGTTCTATGTATCGTGGTTGTCTATACCTGTATGATCTGTTACAACTGCACCGCAGCATTCACTCATATTCGTATTCTCCGAAAACTGCAGTCATGAGGGAAGTAAATGCTACTCCCAAGAAAGATTGGAGTATGTAACAAGGTATCTTTTTTCGTTAAAAAAAAAAAAAAAAGCCGTCAACAGAATATTTTATCGGAAAAAAGAAAACACGACAAATGGAGAGTAGAGAAGCATGTCACTGAAATTGCCATACTTTCCTTTTTATTTTCACATTTTTGCTTCTACATTGTATATGTCGGCAAATTTTATGACAACTACCCCACGTACCCCCTCTTTAGCTGCTGCTCTATCGTTAACATTGAAAAATGGATAACACATTAGACGTCATTTGATAACGTGCACGTTCCCGCCTGTTATCAACTGCTTTGCGACAAGGACAACCTCACTGCCGAGTGCAATTTTTTTTTTTTTAGGTACCAAGGAACTCGGAGCTCTCGCGTAGAAATGGAAAGCTTTGAGCCGGACGGGCGAAAGCAGGAAACACGTGATGTTCAACACGCGGAGCACACGTTTTTTAAAGCTTATTCAGACACCACCCGCTCGTAGGATTCTGCTCAGGAACAGAATTGGCTCACTAAGTAGGCCAGTAATGGCTTGAAACAGCTTAGTTTGAACCCGGAAACCCACAGCCGACGGGTTTACGCGTTTCCTCGCAAGTAGACGCGATTAGTATCGTTTCCGGCTGGTTAGGAGAGAAAAAGACAGTGCGCTCGCTCGAGCTCTACTAATGGGTAATATTCGCACCTCGACTGGTTCTGAATGGTCGCGCAAACAAACGAGAGACACCAATAAAAGCAGAAGCGGAACAGGGCCCCACTTACGCACCGGCGCACGTGGACTGCCCATACGTTATAGCGGGGCCTGTCGAAGCCTGTGTGTTTATTCGATGCCGGCTCGTTTGTGAGCGCATGTTTTCAGCTCCGATGATTGGCACGAACGGCCGACTGCAAAGGCGTCTCAGGAGGCGGGATATGGCCGCCGCTATAGTGAACACGCCTTACGAATTGGGGTTCACTCGGGGGTCGCGACGTTGGAGGAAATACCGTTCAGCAGATATCACTGACGCTCGACAGCGCGGTAATGCGTCTGCGCTATAATGCGCCTGCGCCAAGCTCACTTCGGTGAGTTCTTGTACCGTTAAAGGCAAAGATGTCGAACGATTGACGCGATTCTCGCTAGACTAGACGTTGCGGGACGTAAAGTCTTATAAGGTCGTAGCTCTGAGGTCAGACGGGCTCGAATAAATTTTGTCGCGTGGTAAAACCGAAGAGGGGAAACCGGAAACAAGGCCACCTGAGCTTAGTAAACGTATAGGGGACACTAGTTTGGTCAGTGAACTTCCAAGTGTCTCGACCAAAAGCGGAAAAAGTGGTCGTCTGCTACAGAAGCGATGACACGATTTCGTCTGCAAAGGCGCTGCTGCTCGTAATAGAGTGCGCGGTGGTAGAAACGTTAGGACTCGAAGTTTCGAAGTGCGATTCGCGTATAATACCGCCTTCTCAGCAGTAAAGGTTTTATAAGGCTATAACTATAAGAGGTCGCATGTCGGGGAATAATTGTCGTCGCGCTGTATAGAACAGAAATAGGAAGTCGGAAACACCATCGTCTGGCTATAAGCCATGTATAGGTGACACGATAGGCGCGAACTGAAGAAGCATGGAGGAAAAGGCAGAAAATAAGCCATCAGCTATTTAGGCGACGATGCGGTTTTGTCTGCGAAGCCGTCGTTCGGAACGCTGGAGTTCGGTGACGTGGATGATAAAATACTCGAGGCTGCGAAGTCTCGAAGCCAAGCCAAGCGTTTAAGAAACCCGCCGCAGCTGCTCAAGCTTCCTCGACCAGAGCGTTAGCTGCGAGAAATGCGGCTGGCGTGAACAATGAAGTAAAGAGAAAATCACCGCCCCTATAGAGGAAAGAACGGGAGCGTGGATTAGCACGAGAATAATAGACAAGGTATAACGGGCTGACTCGACGGAGAGACATAAAAGCAGCTATACGAGCACGCCGCGAGATGAATCTGAAGCGCGATTTCAAAGCGAGTGTCTGCATGTTCGCAGCTGCAGAAAGGAAGACGCGTTGGAGAGAAACAGACGACGCTCGCTACTTGCGCAGGCGAGCGAGCGCCGCTCGTCGTCTGCTACTAGAGATATTGTCGTCTGCTAAGCGGCTTTCGTGCAGGAAAGTAAGTACGCGCGGCCGTACCCGCTCGCCCGTGCAGGTCCAGAAACGAGTCCAGTCGTGAAAAACAGGAATGAAGATTAAAAAAAGGGAGCCAAGCCGAGCACCTTCTTCTTGTTCCTCTCCACATCGGGCAAACCACCCCCTGCTGACATTAATGAATACGGGCGCGAGGGGGCCGTCTGGTATTGCAGATGTCCGCGGGACGCCATGCACCCGCGTGCGATATGTTAATTTTGTTTCGTTTCCTGATCCGGCGATTTGCTTTTGGTTTCTCCGGTGTGGCGCCGCACGCTGGACGTCGTGACTGTGGATTGGAAAGACCAGAAACAGCAAGCACGTAACATCCTTGCGCGGTCGAATTTCTGTTCCAAACGTCGATATAGAACCTGCTGACTGGTTATGCCCACAATGGGCATTTCCTGGTCACGGAATGTATTTTTAAGCCTAAATCTGAATGCAACGCAGAGGAGATGGCTGGATCTTCAATGCGATCGACTGTTCACCAGATCCTGACCAATCAAGCACGTTACCTTATCTTACTTCACTTTAGCTTACCTTACCTTATACCTTACCCTCCGCTTGAACATTCTGTCTGCTGTATTCTGAAAATAAATATGAGCGGTTTTCAGTGAGGCGTGAAAAATTCCGGCGGAGACCATTTCAGGATGGTTATCGAGGTTAATGCGTATCGCATTCACTCGGCAGTGGTTACGCAGAATATTCATTCTGGGTATAAAATACAGTGCATGTGTAACTGTAAAGGAGTAGTTTACTGATATTCTTGTCATCGACTTTCGAGAAATTTGGCGCTAAATTGATCTATGCCTACGGCGTGCCTCACTACGGCTTTTTTATTTCTAGCTCTATTTCTCATTTTTTACCCTTGACTTCTTAGTCGCTGGAGTTTGTGTTTGACGATTGTTGGGATAGCTGGCCCTTAGGTGGACTATTCGGTCGCAATCTAGTCATTAATTAAACAACAACAACCACTACAACTGCAACAACAAACACAAAATAAATCTATAATTCGTGTGGTATAATTCGAAGTGCTCAGCTAGTGCCCCAGGAATTCTAGCTCTTTCTAAGATCTAGAATGAGTGTAGAAATACTAACCTGCGGTAATCTGATGACCTGATGTGCTAAGGTCATTCTAAACCACAGCCAAGGAGTAGAGAAGAGTGAAGCGGTGGATATTGTGCGTGTCGTTCCCAGAGGGTGAGAAAGGGCACCGCTTCAGTCTCAAGCTCGTCGCAACATCAGACGCACCGCCGATGCCGGCACCAGACCTCGTGGCATCGTCGTATCTAGAAAAACTTTAGCGTGGCATCTTAGCTTCCATGGTGGCCATCTTGGAAGTTCGGAATCTAAAATTTGAGTTCTACTGATTGGTTGATTGTATAAGGAAGAATACGCAATTTGTAAATTTTGTAGAGGTACAGGGATTAAGTATTACATCTAATATAAAGAATAAAATTACGCAAATAATTTGTGTGTGGTAGCTCATTTACAAAACAAAGTTCCGAGTTACACAGCACAACTCGGGTAAAGCTAATTTGTACTGGCAGTTCGTTTAGATCTAGGTACACAGCGACCTTGTTACACTTTGACTTCTCTGTTAATAAAGTTGAGCGTAAGAATTTGTATTTCCGTGTGCTTATCGAGAACTCCGTATTACATATCCGCAAATAAGAAACTACGAAATTCAAGTATTTCTTGTGCTTTTGTACTAAGCTTGAACTACAGTTACAAAATTTAATAATGTTCAGCAATATTTTGATCACAGTTTGTCATCACTGCATATTCAGTGGCTCTGAGATAGCAGTGCGATATGTTGCATAATGCAATTGTTGCTAATATCGCATGTATGCACCGTTCCGAAGTATGTGAAGGACTATGAATTTGGAAACTGTTCAGAGAATTTTTTTCTTCTCAGAGATCTAGCGGCTTGTATTTCTGTATCGACGGAAAATAAAGGTTGATTTATTGATCGAAGATGGACACTCTAGACAGTCATCTCGTCATCGAGCGGCTCGGATCTTGTCGTGACTGCCTTTCTCGCGGCCACTTAACGAACCGATCTTTGCAATTGAATGAACTTGACGTTTCAAAACAACATCCGGGCTATAATATAAGCAGAGGCTCCGGATAAATTTTGAGCACTTGGTGTGCATTAACGAAAACCCGAAACGCGGCACACAAGCGCGTCTGACCGTCGGAGTACTAGGAAATCGAACCCACGACTTCGCGCTCGACGGCAGAACGCCATTGCCACTGAACCACCACGATGCGTATTTTGCTAACAAGTACAAATAAATATTTACTGAAACCTCCTGATTCATCTCCAGAAGCAGCAGTGTTAACAAGGACATTATAAACTTCTCTTTCTAAGGGCTACAAAGCACACCTTCGGCACAGCTTATACGTATAAAATGGTTGAAGGAGATGTGGCCAAAATTGGACGTGGTTTTGACTGAGTAGCGGAAGACTTCGTTCTCCATTGGAAGATGCCAGTAACGTAGAAGGCGTCGTTGTTTTAGCTTTAGTGCCTGCCGCTTGTTTCAGGATGGAAACAAAAATAAAAGGAGAGAATATTGTGACACATAACACCACTGTTTCCTTGAGGAAGGCAAGTTTACTTGTTGAGATATTGACGTATGAAGTGAGACTACACATTGAGATTACCGCTGTTGTCTTGACGAAGGCAAGTCTACTTCTTGACATATTGACGTGTGAATGAGATCACACCTTTACCTACGTAATATCTTGTCAAGCTCCCTCCTGCTTTCACTGCCCTTTGCAAATGTTATCTTGGATTGGAAGTAAGGTGCTATGCAATGTCTTGTTTCCTTCTTTCTTTTGATAAGCATTGAGAATTACCAGTTTGAGTTGCTCACCGCTATTTTGTATACTTTAAACTGGCTTTTTTATAGCATAGTAACAATATTTGCCGTTCATTTCATTATTGGAAGCCATTGTTTGTTCATATGCTTACTCTGAGAGCGGGATTTTATCTCCACTTCCACTCCACTTCTCCAGAGCACACTTCTACGATGGAATTTCTCGGGTTTCACCAACTCACGTTTGCACTGAACTCTCCCGTCTTACCTGGACTCTCCGGTCTCGAAACAACTTTACTGTGTCGCATGTGTTTGGGCGTCGCATTTACCAATGCCTATTCATTCCTAATGGGGATTGGCCAACAGTGCGGCGTGCAATTTGTGCGGTTGCGATGAGACTCTAGAACACCTTCTTTGTCACTGCCCATCCTTTCGCACGCGTGATGCGAAGACTTGGGATCGTTCCCCACCTGGGGCAAGTTGCTTATTCATCCATTTTCTTTTCCATTAATTTAGAATTTCTTTTTTTCGCTTAGTAAGTACAAATAATTTCCCCTAAGTTGTCCTTGGTATCTTTGTTGGCTTCTTATGATATGCCCATCCTCCTACACTTAACGACGTACTCTACAAGCTTAACTCAGTCTATTAGATAACAGAGCGCTCTCGAAAGAAAAGATCCTTAGGCCATGGCCTATGCATTCTTGCATGCAAAAGACCACAAAAGCTCTTCTGCACTTCGTGAAGGATGCTGGATTGTACGAAGGTTTGTGACAGAGGCGATTCCCCTGCGACTGATTCTGCGTATGAGTGAGTCTATTATTTTTTATGTTCTCTCCTTTTCAGTTCTTCCCCTTTCCTCCTCCCCAAGTGTAGAGTAGCCAACCGGGCACGTCCTTGGTTAACCTCCCTACCTTTCCCTATCTCTCTCTCCTCCCTTTTGCAATGCATCGCGACGCTAAACGCCGTGCGAACAAAGCGGAAACAAAGCAGCTTCGCATGTTTCGTTAGCAACACCGTTTGTCCCGAAAAAAAGAAAGAAGAAACACCGCGCCAGTTACCGCATATCTATGCAGACCACCGCCCTGCAAAGAATTCACCAGTTGGCGCTACTCGCCCGGCTGAAATCTCGCAGCCGCGCTGCTCACAATCAAAAAAGTGTGGGAGCGAAGCGCGACCGGACCCGATAATGGCCTGTCCGAAATAGAAGCGCGGCGCTGTTACATATAGACTGCGGTACGCCAGCACAGCGGGCCATGAGAACAGACACAACGTCTCAGTGAATGGCCAATGCTCGCATACATTACGCACGAGCGAAGAATGGGACAGCTTTCCACGTGTAGCTATGCAGCCGCCGATCTGTCGAGGAACGGGTTCCGCGTGCCGCTCACGCAAAGCACCGCGGCCATTGTGTGCGTCGTTGTCTCTCGAGCGGCTTTCCGCTCGGTGATGCGCACGATGACGAAAGTCGACGGGGACGTCTCCACATTCTTGCGTCAGTCGTACTTGACAGGTAGGACTAAAGAAAGGGGGAAGGGGGCATCGACGGGGAAAGCGTCTGCTTCCGGCTGCTTCATTTCACTTGTAAGTGAAATGAAGCAAGTGTCATTCTGTAAGTGTCCACCTAGTGGACATGTCCATTTCGTCTGCTCCTGAAGTGCTGATTGGCTAGGGGCGCCAGTCTCCACCTGACGCGTGCCCCAGCCTAGGCAATCATAACTTCGGCAGTACACGAAATGGACATATCCACCAATAGGTGTACACTTACATTGTTGTCATTCCCGAGCGCTCCAACTACAACATGCACACCGCACGACGCCCCGCACCTCTCGCGCGACGGCACGTGCCATTTGCATCGGCGCCTTTGTATCGGCGGCGAAAGTCCGACCACTGCAAAAAGAGGCGAAAGAGCCGAAGAAACTTATTCGCTTTACACAATTGGCAGTTTCGCCCAAATGGCGAAGCACAAGAAAGCGAAAGCGAGGGTTAACGTCTGGCTGAATGGGACATCTGGGACGTTGTTCTACCATATTAATACGCGGGGGGGGGGGGGGGGGGGGGGGCGACTGACGTGATGAGGTGCGCTGCTGGCGTTGCAGGCGTCAACGTGAGACGTACGGTGCTCGAGACGAGACCAACCGAAGATCATCGGCGTTTGAATGCGCCCAATGACAGGAGTGGATAGCGCGACGTTCTCTGTCCGTTCCGTTCCGCTCAGCACACAGCCCCTCAGCAGGAACCTGTGTGGGCGCAATGCTCGTGCCAGCAGCGGAAGCCAGGTGGTGTAGTATGCTGTACGTGTCCGCCTGGTGCACATCTCCATTTTGTCTGCTGCTGAAGTTCTGTTTGGCTGGGCTGGGGTACGCGTGAAAATGAGACAGGTGCTACAATTAAACGAAAACAAAAGAAGCAAGAAAGAGAGAGAGAGAGAAAATAGAAATAAGATCCACGACCATCTAACGCTGGCAGCACATCTGTTACGTTGAAGGCTGTGCGCTAGATAATATGCACATCCTTTCATATAGTTATTGATGCGTCCTCCAGTATAGAGGCAACGCTAACTTTGCGAGTGGATGAACCGCGGTGTAACCCTGACTACATGTCTCCCAGTTTGCGCATGCTCAGAGCGCTGCAGTTGCGAACAGGCCGGTGAAATCCGGCGCGAGGGCTAGTTGCCGCGATGTGTTTGGATTTCGAGTGTCGACTAAAAATGTGCCATGTTAGCGTCAACAGATTGATTAGGGGACCTCACATTTTTATTTCTACGGATGTAAATCGGTTTTCTTTCCTGATACATAGAGGTAAGTTTCTGACTTTCAAATGATTCTCCAGCACAGTTGTTCACGGTAGTCCAAGACAGGGACGAGCGTGATTGAGGCACATATTGCGCGATATCGAGGCGGTGTTAGGAGCGAGTGCTCTGATTGACGTCTACCACGTCGAACTCTGTTTGCTATGTGACTCATTGATACAGTTTACAAGAAAGTATCTGCGCCGCTCTCAACAAGCTACAGTTTGTGACTGGGCGAACAGTTATGGACATTAGAATGACCACTTGTAAGAGCTGATTCTTGCATACTCTGTCGATAACAAGCGAAGCACTGTGTAGGATATAAGTATATAACTGCGGCCTGGGTTAGCTGGGAAAGCTATGAGAGAGACAGAGAGAAATGTAAGCGAGGAAAGACAAGGAGGTTAGCCAGAGGTTAAAGGCCGACTGCAACGAAATTTTGGACCACACAAAAACGCTAGATTAAGATAGTGTAAATATACTCAGCGCAAAATTGGATGTTTTTAATACAAGCGGAAGCGTCGCGAAAAGATTGCAAAAGTAGCCGTTCTTGATACCGTAACTAAATAAATTCACTGATGGTTACGATACTCCCTAATGCGAAATTTCAGCCCTGCTCAATACGTGTTTTCATTTCGCGATATATTGGTTGGCGCTGACAATCTGTCTCGTGCGGCACGTTGCAAACGAAGCGAAGTGTGGCGCGACTGCCTCGCTAATCTGGAGATAGAGCCAGCGCGAGGGTGACGCGTGGGCGCGATTCACAGCAGCCGCCACAGACCCAGACGACGCGCGCTACTCTGGCGCCATCTCGTGGCCATTGCCGCCGCACTACGCTTTCCTTCACGCTTTCGCCATACCCTCCTCACCCTCCTCATCCGGTTTCCTCCTCGCATCTTTCATCCTTCGCTGCGCTCGTTCGTTCGGTTACGGCTCGTCGGAAGTGATGCGTCACCCTATAGAGCTCGCGGCTTCTCGGCGGTCATGGTGTGCTGGGACGTGCGTCACAACGACAACCACTAGGTGCACGCGTCGCCTTCTTAGGTGCTGTTTTGAGGCTGGTAACAAGAAAACTGTGCAACTACCAGCCCCACGGCATTGCCAAGATTGCTTTAGTGGTATATATATATATATATATATATATATATATATATATATATATATATATATATACCACTCGTTTTTTACAAATTTAGCCAACGTGAAATTGGTTCCGGTTGGCCTTTAACTTAGGTTAGGTCCTTCTCGGCCTGTTATTTATTTATTTATTTATTTATTTATTTATTTATTTATAATACCCTCACGGCCAAAGGCATTATAGAGGGGAGTGGTACAAAAGCAAGTGTGGTACATCGGAAGTAAACAAAATGTAGTGATTAATACGAACAAAACACATTGCTAGAATAAAACAGGTTTCAATAGATTGTTAGCTGCTGTGTCACAAAAAATAAATTCCTGGTTACACAATGTTAGCTAAGGTTTCACGAAAAAGGCTGTTATCAGTACTATTTACAATATCAGCGGGAAGGTGGTTCCAATCTATACATGTTCGAGGGAAATAAGACTGGGAAAACTGCTTTGTGTTACATAGATAGGTCCCGACTTCATGACAATGATCAATACGGTGTGATACATAATGGGGTCTGGTAAAGAAATGCGTGTGCAGTGTACGATGATGATAAAACCTATGAAAGAGCACTAGACGTGCCATTCTACGTCGAACAGACAACAAGGGAAGACTAAGATTAGATTTCACGGAAGAAATGCTCGCAGTTCTATTTTAATTACAAAAGATAAATCGAACTGAGTTTGGCTAACATTATAGTGTAAAGGGCAGAAATTTGCGGTTGGCCGTTCCGCGCACTGACCGCGAGGCTGAACGCTGAGAGGAAGTCGCGTTGATCTCGCGTAAGACATTACGATATGATTATTCGCTATGATTATTTGCTTTGATCCTGTCATGGCACGCTGTTTAGGGCAACACAAATACAATAAACGAGTGATCGCAACATTAAAGAAAGAAGAGAAGCAATAATTAAGAAAGCTTCACTGTTTCCTTGTCAATTTAGTGCATCACGTGGCAGTATATATATATATATATATATATATAGTGTGGCAATTAACGCGATAGAAAAAAAGCGCACATGAAACGAATGTGGGATTTGAACTTCCTCTTTCCAGCGCCTATACCAGCGTTTAAATGTTCCGGCTTAGTTTATCTCTTCTCTTTTCTGTCGGTTGTAGTTAGAAATTGCCTTCACGAGAGCTTAGTCGCCGCTAACTGGGATGGCTGACAGGGCTGCACGTGATGTCTGCGGCTGCGAAGAGAACTCAACCACTTATTGTGCCACTTCCCTCGATTTTATATAAAGACAATCCACGTCCAATGCATTGCGGCGACTAGACGATCGCCCACTGTCCATGCAGACGCTACTGGAACACCGTCATCACCGATCATCAGCCCAGAAGGCTGTGAAGACAGTTTTAGTGCATATATATTTTCATGCTCTCACTAATCTTTCTTATTCCCCTGTTTTCTTCACCCAGCTTTCTATTCCCCTGTTCTATTGCATTCCTCTGTTCTGTTCTATTCTATTATCCTGTTACCGTCCCCCAACACGAGGCTTTTCTGATTACCATCCCTGCCTCACTCTCTATCCGAATGTATTTTAAGTATGGTGCCGAAGACGAGCCTTTCTGCTGCGCGTGCATTTCGTCCGATTTGTTCTCGTTCTTGGGGCGCAACTCGGCAAAGAAAGAATATAGCAACAGATCACGTGATCAGCGGGCCGAGTCTGTTTCGAGCCCGTGAAGAGGCGCGCTGACACGCCCGTGGGGAAACCATGGAATGTGAGGGGACTCGTCTCGTGTTCAAAGCCAGCCGACCGAAGGACATAGCGACGAAGGAGGAATACCGGTAGCGTGAGAAGGCGTTGCTGGCCAATCAGGTTCCTGCGGCAGGGCTGACGTCAAGCAGCGCCATTGCGGAGATCGCATGCACTACGATGACGGGCAAGCGCTGCTGGCGACTGCAGAGAGTTGTTGACGTACCTACCACCTCGCCTAATGAATGGTTGTCAAGGCTTGTAGTCGGGCCGTCCAATTCTCAGCGGATGAGAAAACGGCGAACGAGCAGGTATGCGCAAAAAAAAAAAGGGGGCCCCGGTCTTGTTGCATTCTTTGTCCGTTCCTCGCTTTCCTCGCTGCGAGTTACATGCGGCTCTTCTTCTTGGGTTTCTTTTTGCATTGTGATTGTCCGTTTCGCAGTCTGAGTAGAATCGCAAACGACAGTTGGTGTGCCTTGAACAGCTGGTGGCCCAGAAATGCGTGTTGCTGCGATAATCTAATCGGCAGATCAATAAACTCTCTCCCTCTCTCTCTATTTTCATGCAGTTTATGCAAGGCCTATTTAATGCTTAATATTAGTAGTATTTTATTAGTATTTTATACTAATAAAATAATCGAATTGTATAGTGGTATGCAGAAAGAGGTCCAACACTACATTGATAAAACAAATTATGCAGATTAAACGCACATCTTGGAATCTATGCGAAGCATTAGTCAAGTGGAGCTAAATTTTGTACAACTAACCGCGATGCGTACAATGTTGTTTACCTTTATCCTATGCAGCATGCAACCTCAAGCAATGTTTGTTGGTTGACCACGAACATCCCAAAAAGCTCTTACGCTAGACTAGTTCGTAACAGAACGTTTCAGCCAATCCTCATGAGATATCATTGCATGTGAAAGTTTCCGGTCAACTTACGAACGAGAAGCTTTGTGAATTTGGCCAAAGTTGTCCGCGTGCTATTGAGCTTGAGATGAAAGCGAAGCTCTGTCCACTAGGAGGGTTGTATCCATCGATATTGGCTCAGGAATATCGTGACCTCTTGCTTCCAGCAGTGCGATTTATTCGTTCGGTGGAATAATGTAAACATTTCATTCCATTATTCCATTATCTTCATTCTCAGCAATAGAACTAGGCGCTGCTATTTAATACGAGTAATAATAAGAAAATATGTGTGAAACATTTTTAGCACTGCTTAACACTTTTTCGAAAAGAAAGATAGATTGTGTGTGTGTGTGTGTGTGGGGGGGGGGGGGGGGGGGTGCACGAAATAAAAAACAGATTTTGTTGGGCACGGGCAGTGTATATATTCTGAGATTTTGCATTGTTACGCTGGAGCACGGCGAAACTACAGTACAGGAAAGAATCGTCGATCCCTGTAGCTGCGCTTGATCATTTATTCTAAAAAAAATAAAAAATAAATAAGCTTCCGCAAGCCTACAACTCACGTGTGCGATAGGCAATTAACGCCGTCATATATAGGGATGCCGTAGGGCTTCGGTAGGGATACCGTCCAGAACCGTGCCTCAATAACAAGTACGTTGCGAGGGTCTCTTCGTCTTCCATTTCTTTGTCCTCAGTTTTTCTCCGGCATTTGAATATATCCTCTCGCCTTCCTTTTCTCGCGCTCGCGTTATTGAGCCTGGCCTTACAGGCCACATCGCTACTGGCACGGACTGCATCCAGTGGCGACGTTGTTCTTTACGAGCCACCGTCGCAGCGGGAGTTTTCGATACTCACGCGTTCGATTGTATACCCGATTCTTCCGGGAGCGCACGCTACGCTACGCGGGAACGACCACGAGCGTACCCCGCGGGATAACACGCCAACGTTCACGCACGCCAACACTTTTTTCGCGCACTGTGACAGGCACGAACGAGGGGCAACGTCCCGGGCGCCGTGGTGATATAGCCCGCCGAGTTACGAGGACGCTTTCCTCGCTGCCTGTGTGAAATGCTCGCGAGGGCGTTCGCTTACGAGGCCGCTGCTGCTGTTGCTACTGCGCATACTTAGCGAGAAACACGCAGCCGTAAAACGTTGTGCGGTTGCCCGCGCCGCGGCTCACGCAGCCCGACTTAGAAACCGGGAAGCATGACGCGAGGCGGCACTTTTAATTGGGCCGGCATGCGGCTCTGTCAGGAGGCCCGCTATAAAACCGTGCAGAGGTTGGTTTTTTTGGGGGGGTGCCCGAGCGTGGCATCAGTCAATCGGTGGTGCACCGATGTTTGGCGCACCAACTATACGTTGCGTCTTCGTTGTGTTGCCAGTTTTCTTTTTTGCGCGTAGTGGGGCCGCTTCCGAAGTAGGTTTAGTACTGCTCGTTGTGTCTCTTCATTGGCTCTAATACGATGTAACATGCCCTATATGGAAGAGAATAGAGAGATAAGAAAAGAAGGAAACTTCAACTCTCCTATTATTTTCCTGTCATCACCGAATATCCGCCGTGGTGGCTTGGAGGATATATGGCGTTGTGTTGCCGAGCATGCGAAAACGGGCTCGACTGCCGGCCCCATTCTGATGGGGACGACATCGAAAAGCGCTCGTGTACTGTTCAAGAACACCTAGCTGTGGTCAAAATTAATTCGGAGCCCTCCATTACAACATCCTTCATAGCCTATAGGGACGTTAAACCCCACAATTTTTGTAAATAACTTAATCACCTAATGTTGGCTTCATCTGAGTTGACATGTTTGCTCATGTGGGCTTGGGAAGGTAATTTTCTCACGTTTGCTATTGTTTAATTTTTAACAGCGACGCTGTTTGAGCCAGCCGTAATTTGTAGTTAAGAAACTGCCGCGCCGTAGCCATGGCAACCAGGAGGGCGGAGGAGGGTGGCGCGGCGCATGCGCACGCGATCTCCTCCTCGCCAGCTCCCTCCCTACCCGACACCCGCCCATCTTCTCTCCGCGGCATGCTGAGCCAGGAGAAAAAAAAAATAGCGAAAGCTTGCACTAAGCTGCGCAAAGCTCAAGACACAGTGAAGCTGGCCGATTCATATCGAGCGGCTAGCCTCCGACGCGTTCGGTGTCGGCAAGCAACAGCGTTCTTGGCACTGTGCCAACCTTGGTTAGCCTGCCTGCGTTTGTGGCATGCCAGGAACGCTGTCGCTCGTAGGCGTCGACGCGTCCAGCGCTAGTCACGCGAAATGTCGCCAACGCGTTCGGTGTCGCAAGCAACAGCGTTCTTGGCACTGTGCCAACCTTGGTTAGCCTGCCTGCGTTTGTGGGCAGCCAGGAACGCTGTCGCTCATAGGTGCCGACGATTTCGCGAAATTTCGCGAAAGGGAAGGTACCTACGAAAGTGATCGCTCGAGAATATCTTCCTACATGCGTAGTTAAGTTAAACCAAGTTAAGACCTTGCAGCAACCAAGTTAATACCTAGCAGTAGCAGCCAGTAAGACTTAAGGATCGATAGATTCGCTATGCCTAAGCTTTCCACGACCGAGTGCAAACTTGTCCGTCTTTTCCCCGTGCTTTCCGGCAGAAAAGAAAAAAAAAGAAGAAATGAATAAAAAAAAGGACAGAGAGAAGACTATAATGCTTCATGAATTTATAAACAAACACACTGCGTTTCTAAGCGACCGGAGCATGCGTTCGCATTAACGTTTTCTGGTGTTAAGTACAAGTGGTGGTTCATTTGGCTTCACCGCTCTTAACCCCCCTCCCTTAAAAAAAAAAAAAAAAAAAAAAAAACATGCAACTGACGCATGCTCACGAGTCGCAACGTACTGCCGCCGGCAGTTAACCTTGACTGCTACAAATTCTTTCTCCAAAACAACATTGTCCTACTGGACTCCCGGTTTTAGCAGCTCAATAGCAGCTGGATTTTAGCTCTCGGAATCGGCTGTTTCTTTATTGTTCCTTTACTGAGCGTGTGCATGCAGTAGATGATGATGATTGCAACCACTGCCCAAGCCCGCCACTTACGATTTAACTGCGTGCAGCTGATGTCTGCCTCTGCCATCCTCGTATAGCCTCCACAATTCTGCACGATTCTAATGTGGCTGATCTGCACAAGCCACAATGACAGGGCCCCTTTCAGTAGAGAGAGTTAAATTGTCTTTGAACTTTCCTCAGACTCGCCGCTGGAGGCTTTAGCATATGCCACCGTGGGATATGACCGCGAATCGCTTATCTGCACACACGCGACGTCACACTCTGGCCTGAGTGGACACGTCAGATTGTGTACGGACCACACCACTCTTTATTTTTTTTCCTGAGCTGGGCGTGCGAGGTCCTCTCGAGATTAGCGTGCGAGTTGAACGCGATGGGCTCATTTGGCTGCGGGCTCTGTCCTGGCTGTGCCTTTTTTTCCCAGCGACGGACACGCCAGCTACGGCGAGTCGAGGCGTAGTACGTATTTATATACCTGGCGCGGGCTTGCATCTTCCTGGTTTGATAGACGACGCTTACGCGCAATTAAGTTTTTGTCAATCATGCATGGTCTCTGGAGCGTCGCGCGCAGGGGTCGCTTGGCGAATTTCGGTTGAGATTGAGAGCGCTGCTTCTGACGTTTTGCGTGGGGACAGAATGACAAGACTTTTTCTCCTGCCTTTTTAGTTTTGTTTTCTCTCGTGATCGAGCCAGATATAACCTTGCCTGTGGTGCAGTTTGACGAGAGAAACTGATTCCTAAGGCTGACGAGTTACTTTTACTTACGGTAATATGATGTTGCACTTCCGCTTTCGGTCACACAGGTAATCTATTTTGACTGCTGTCAGAAGGGTGAAGTAACTGAGGAAATTCTCAGAAGGAAGTTTGCTAACGCGTTAATTACATTAATAGAAAGAAGCTCTACTTCAACGACGACGACAAGATATCAAACACGAAACCTATTGCAAAGGACGTGGGTTCGGCTCCCACCGGCGGCAATACTTTTTTTGTCCACTTTCATTTCCTTTTAACTTATCATTTCTACACTACAATTAAATACAACGAATAACTACCCCTATGCTCTTCCCAGCTTCATTATCTGTTGGCTTTTATGGTTGTGATTAACGAAGCTTAGAGTACGATTATCTCGAGAGATCTAGACAGTGTAGGCCACAAGGCTGCAGACGCTTCCCGCAAGGTCTATTCAATACGTACTTCAGGCCTGATGCTTTGACGCGTCTGAGCAAACGAAAAATTAGTAATTGTTGTTCTAATTTCCTCCACAAATCACTCAGGCGCCACCGATGGCGTGAACTCGCACTGGCATTTATCAGCGCAGGGTTGCTGCTGAGCGTGACGTCATAACGCGGCGGGGCATCTAGCCCTCAATTTTGGTGAAAGACGGGTGCCCGTCCCTTAGTGATGCGACGTGCATCCACGCGCTTGTTGAAATAATTGACATGATTGCGACAAATTCAACTGGCGTGAGCTCTTTCGGATGACGAGATTAATACTTGGGGAAAGTATTCAAGGAGGTCCTTCTGAAGAGAACGCTTGAAAGCAGCGAATGCGAAGAGGTTGAGGGCAAATGCGCGTCTGCTCTATTTGCTTACACATAACCAGTCGCTTTACTGCACTGCTTGACGCGTCGCTCCCACCACCAATAAACATGCATCTTTTCTGTAGCCATTCACCATCTGTTTCTTGTTATTAACTGAACAATTAACTGTATCGCGAAACAATGTGCAATTTAATGTGTTGACCGCGTACTCAAGTGAACTTGTTTCCATGTACTAGCGTTTTCTGCACAGCGACTCGTTAATATGCTTTTTGTTTGTTTTTTGATACTGTTGACCTCCGAACGGTCATTACAGGAAGGGATATACAATCAATATTTACAATACAATGAAGAATCACACGCGCAACAGTAAAGAAAAGGGTAATAATAATAATAATAATAATAATAATAATAATAATAATAATAATAATAATAATAATAATAATAATAATAATAATAATAATAATAATAATATAAATAATAAAGGCATTACTTGTTTTACACATGTTCACAGTAGTTCAATGCTTATTTTTTTTACTGGAATTTCAGGCGCTATCACTGACTTATTATCCTTTTAATTAAGACACCTGACTTCTGCTTGATGCTCAGTTTATTTTGCTCACGTACTGTACTATCACGCGCCCTGTTTGCCAACGTTCGTGGGTGCCGACCCTGTCAAGCCTGATGGCTGGCTTTTCGTCTGCACTCACCAAGTGTCCCTGATACTGAAATAAATCGATTTCTTTATTTATTGATTCATGATATGAGAACGTAATGGGTACACGTGTTCACACCGACAGAAATCTGCGAGCAAGGCGGTAGGAATTTATGAGTATATGGTACGGGAAAAGAGGGCTTGTGCACATGCGTGTGAAGGGCAACAGAAGCGTGCGTCGTCTATCAACTGGAAGGTCACACCGGGGCGGGCAGGAAGCGAGGCAAACACTAAGTGCGCATGCTCATGGGAAGGCAGCGCCACCCCGTCAGTCATGAACACGTATGGGCACTCCTGAAACATAGATCGTTATGCATGAGAATTCCTCTCAATGGAAGATACATAATCGAAGGCCGACTTACGCACGTGTTGCCGTTATCACTGATGTGGCATGCCATCGACCCTAAGACGTACTTCTTCATTCCAACTGACTTGCGAATTTCAGTGTCCCCAAGATCGTGCTTCATAGGAATTTCAGTGTCCCTGTGCTTCGAGTCGTCGAGTCATTCGGTCTGGCTCTGCGATCTGCGATGCTGGGGCCAGATTCAGAAAGTTTTTCTTTCGTAAGTTCGCTTTGCCATTGGCTGGCCGCCTTCGCTAATAATATGCCTGGCATCGGGATTGGTTAAAATTCTTTCTTATGAAAAAAATTATATCGTAAGAACAATAACAGTTCAATAGGGACAGCAAACTTATCATCAGCGAAGACCGCCGACCAACCAGAAAAAGTTCTTACGAACAAAAATCTTCTTACGCTAGAATTTTTCGTAAGAAAGAATTTTAGCCAATCCGGATGCCAGACATATCATTAGCGAAGGCGGCCAGGTAATGGCAAAGCGAACTTACTAAAGATAAGCTTTGTGAATATGGCCCCTGGTTCGCTCATATGAGTTAACCAGGATTGTTATGGTCGAGCGACCATAGTGTATTGGTCCAGAGTTCGATCCCCCCGGACTACAACGAATTTTTGTTCCACTGCGAAGCTTTTCTTCGGAGAATCCAGAATGAGTTTCCTTTGTAGCTTCGTGCTGCAGTCGGGTGAATGACAATTTCGCCTTTCACGAACTTCCCTCCATCTTGCGAGTTTCCGCAGAACTGGTTTGTGCAACTTCTTCATTCCCGTGTCTGGATATGACTGACTGTCTTCAAAAGTGGCAACACATTCGAACACGAATTATAGCGAACCCGCATGAAACAAGTTATTCTCTAAATCGAACACGCCAAAGTTACTGATCGATAGTCACGTGAAGTAACTCCCTCATAACGAACTGGATGTCTGATGTTGTCTTGGTCTTACTTCACTTTGGTGTCCCAGCACAGACCACACCGTGTGCTACTATGTTTGATAGCTACGCGGATGTATTTTTAAACGCAGCGGCAGACAGCGTAACGCGCACACGCTCCCGAATCCAGTCTGTCTTCGTCTTCTCGTCCCGGCGCAGGCCACACCGTGACAATATGTTGGATTTTGAATTCGGGGCATGCCATAAAGACGCTTGCATGCCGCGAACGCAGCCCTCCATGGAGCTATATTTAGCGTGTTGTTCTTATTTTCTATGGTGGATGTGCTGAGCTGGTACTGTGCCGACACTAAGAAAAGTGAACTGTAGCAGGTCTACACAATATCGCGCATCGGAAACGCCTTTCTTAGTGACTCTGAGAAAGAGTTCAAGGCGCAGACAAACATTGCCGCCTACAATACGTACTTTTTTTTTCTTCGGTAGGTGGATTTCATTGCTGCTTTTTTTTTTCACACTGGAAATAACGAATCCGTATATTACGACCGCATCCCAAACATTCGTTTAAGTTCGTTGTAAGCGAGTCCGGGCATGTCGAATTACCTGGTATATCGAATTAATTTTAGCGCATAAGCCTGTTCGTTATGACCATGATCGAATGTACATCTGCATTCTCGACAGTGCGACAAAAGGTTAGACGACATTCCACCGGTCGAGGATCATTTGGGCTCAGTTAATCTATGATTAGTGCAACGGCCTGCACGCTTTACTTAACAGCGGAGTGTTCCACATCGCGGATCTCACCAGATGAGGAACAAAGCGGGCAAGCGGATCGTCCATCTCTTCAATAACCAAGTTTGTTTGGTTCGTCGTGTTGTGCCTGAAGTTCGACGTGGTAAGATAAGCGTTGCTTCACAGCCTACGAGTGAGGGGTCTTCCGCATACGAACTTTCAGAACACCTTTAGTGTGCCCTGAAGATCTCGAAGTAAACAGGAAAATAGTTCTGCGCATTTTGATTGCCGTCCTCCGAGACACCGAGTGGATCAATGGTTGGTGACACACCCGCGTTAACAACGAAACAAGACCGAAGTTCACCGGAACATGGACCTTTGAAGTGATGAACCGTAGTCGAAGAAGCAGCGTCGCTGGAGGCCAACGTTTTGATCTCCTTGCTGAAACGTTTGCTCCAACGACATTTCTTGTTCGACCACTGTCCACACTGTTAACAACGCATGAGATTCGGGTGGAACAATTGGCAGCCGAGTATGCCAGACCAACACCGCCTGTTGGCTCTGTCGTAAGCAGCGGTAGATACAAGTTGAGAAGGCTTTTGCATCATGGAGTTCCAGTGATGACAGCTTCATGCGTACACAACATGCACCACTGCGACTTGGTGCATGCAAAACTACCACTGGAAGAATGAGACATGACAGTTGCAGGCTTAGTAATTTGAGCGGAGTGTAATCTTTCATTTACCTTAAAAGTTTTCGCATTCTTTCTTCAATTAATTATGTTAGTGTGCGCATATAGTTCTTATTTGCAGGTACGTCTAGTACGAGAAAGAAACCTCTAGCTGAATCGACCGAAATACGCATTAGAGCAGGCCTAATTTGAGTCTTGTAACTGAAGCAAGACCGTAGGTTTTTGTAAACAAGCCCTCCGCCAAGTGCTCACGGTTAGATTAACACACTTCTTAGAGAACGCCGCCAATTCAGGTGTGACTGTATGCATTTCATCTTGTAACGTGTAAAACAGTGAACACGAATGGGCAAAACGTTTATCGACCATTGTAAGCGAGTAATGGCGAAGTGGAATCGAACGAGCTCCTTTTTGTCGGTTAAATTTTGTCGTTACAGTTACACTTTCTAGTAAAACGTTTTACATTCCTATTTGTCACGATAACCGTAACGTACCCGTAATGTTTATAGAGAGTACGTAACGTGTAACGTTACAGGCTTAGAAACGTGGAGCTTGTAACGACAAAATGGACTCACTTTATTTCGTTTTGTCTTTACACGTTCATTGTGGTAAGGTGCATGGAAAGTCACGATCTTAAGGTCGCCGTGCATTCTTTAGAACGAGAAAGACTCGCCTATTTCAGGCACCTATTCTCCTCGATCTCAGAAATTTCTGACGTCACTAGCAGACTTTGTGACGTCTGCTGCTTATGCTCGGTAAGAAAGCAGGAGAGGGGGATGAGAGCATCGGGATGAGCGCGTCCTCTCCATCTGCCGGCGGTGCGACACAGAAAGAGAACGGCGGGCGCCTCGAGGGGGTTTCCTCGCACGACGTCATCATTTTCTCGGCTCCCCCAAAACGAGCGCAACACGTACGTACGCGCGTCCAGGAATCCGACTCGCCGCTCGCCCTCGCTGCATGCACCCCCGAAATCGAGGCCAAACCGAAAACGTGGCTTCGCCGTGAGGCCGGGCGCCCTCTATTTGGGAAGCCCACCCTCGCCGTCCACGCCGGGCCAACTAAAAAACAGTTGCGGCGTCGTCTGCTCGCCGAGCAGGTAGCAGCAGATGAGAAACGCGTTGGGTCGTCTGCTCTCCGTCGTCGTCTGTCCGTCTGCTCCGCATCGACGTCGTCGTCTGCTCCGAGGAGCCGCTGCGCTCCGCGTGTCGCGGTGATCATCCATGTGTCTACGCCGGCAGTGTGCGCCGACTTCGGCGGTGTGACAGCAGTGATTATCGAGTGATTAATGTGGTGCGTTCCCGTGGAGCCGTGGAATTGTACAGAACACGAGTGCCGGTGGGCGGCCACCTAGAATCGCCGGCGCTTTTCCTTTGCGCAAAAAGCCTCCGACATGAGGTCCAATCACAACAGGTGTCGGCCACCCGAATTCTATGGTGAGTTTTTCCTGTGCTCTCTTCGACGTTCGTCTTTTCTGTGTTCTTTCGCGACCATAAAAACTGCGAGGGAAATTAGTAGGATCATAATTACTGAGCTCGTCTCGCGATGCGCACAAAAACAACTGATGGTGACGCGACGTGTTGCAGCTATTATTTGCCTATTTAGCCGCGCATTGACTTTTGCCTTTGAAATTACTTATTTTACGAACGCGCAAAGGTTGGTTGGTTACAGCGTACGCTTAAGACTGCTGCTAGGTTACTCAGTTATTTATTTTTTTTGTTCCTATGAAACAACTGATCTCTTCGCGACGTTATGTGGCAGCGTCATAATATGAGTAGAGATACTGACCGAGACAGAACAATAACGTGTCTGGTTTTTCAATAAATGCCGGGACTTCTTTTCTCTTCTGGTTTATTTTTCGAGCTGCTCACTGGCATGTTTATTTTTTAAGGAAGGCAGGGAAAGCGTATGTTAATGCTTGTAATGCCGCCACAATGTCATGCTGTGGCGCTCACATATGTCACTTTCGCGTGTCTATAAATATTGCAGACAACGTATGTTTGCTAACAAGATCAGCATCAGTCAGCTGCATTGTGGGTAACTTCAACTCCAGGCCTAATTCAGTACACCCAGTTATAGCCGTGGGCACACCGAAGGAACTATACACAGTGTTACACACTTCTACACAGTGTAACATCATGTGTCGGACGATCACTTGCGGTTCAAGTTACAAAAGAAGTAAATAAGGTCTGGCACATTTGCGTGCCAAAACCAAGATCCGATTACGAGGCACGCCGTAGAGTGGGATACCGGATTAACTTTTTGATCACCTGGGGTTCTTTAACGTGCACCCAATGTACGGTACACGAACGCTCTTGCACTCTGTCCCCATTAGGATGTGGACCGAACCCGTGTGTTACTGAGTTACCAACCCTAATCTTCGTTGACCTCCCACTGGATTGGATTACGACACTGAACGTGCTTCGCAAGCTTGATTCGGAAACACTCCAAAAAGAGGGAAAAAAACACCAACAAAACAAAAATTAAAGGCGATATTGGCCCCTACTCACACACACACACACAAAAAAAAACTTTTATGCTATAAATGGTCGTACATATAATAGGAAATGCCAGGCAATCATGGTGCTGGACACATCGTCACGCATACAGTGTTTTGATTTTGCTGGTGACCGTTTTTAACCGGCTGCTGTCACTGTTATCAAGTTATCGCTCTTGCAAGGCGCACCTACCGTACCCGAAATATTTAGCAATGATGGCCGACCAATGGAAATCAGCACACACGAAGCGCTTTGTGAATTACCAGCTTTGCGAATTCCTATTGACGATTACATATGTCAATAAGAATCGTTTTATACGTTACAGACTGATCAAAAATTGTTGTAAATTGTCTTAAGTTTACGCTACATTCAGCAAAATTGTCTCTTTACTTTCTTTAACATTGCGACTGCTGATTTATCATTTTACGCTTTACGTGTGATCCATAGCTTTTATTTTCGCATTTAGAATGTGAAAACGCAAGCAGCAATATATTCAATAAATAAAGAAAAAAAGATTGGCCTCTTGAGTTTTAGGGCTGAGGCCAGACGTTTCCTTAATTTTTTCCTCTTAATAATCTCCCGTCGCCTTGCCCGTGCCCTTGCTCTCGTGGTGTGAAGCGTCTCGCGGTCGTGAAAGGCACCGTTCGCTCCGGCCTCCACGCTCGCCTTTAGCTATGGTGTCTCTTGTCTTTCAACTATCCCGGAATTTTACGCCGGAAATCCACCGCACAAATTTCACATTCACGCACGAATTTCTAACCGGACTACCTCGCTGTCGTACCTTGGTTGGACACAATAGCCGGAATACTCCCGGCGTCGTGTTTTTTTTTATGATATTGCCGAGGAAGGCGCAGTTGTGAAAAAGAACACTTGACTCGCAACTGGCACACCGCTTGACACAGTTAAGTCTTTTCAAGTGCGTCTCAGTATATTTAGCCCGCAGAAACACAAGCAATTAGCTTTAAATACGCATCAACGAGCACACTTGAAACCAGCACGGTTGAATATCATCACATCCAACATGCGAGTTATTTGTGAGCTGGACAAAGTTGACAGATAGTTCTTGCTGGAATAATTAATCCTGGACTGTATTAATATACCCATGGCAATGGTAGACACTTGAACAGTCTGCACAAAGCTGACTGCATTGGTGCGCCTTAATGTGGCAGTAAATAAGATTATTTGTTCATTTCAGGCAGAAAAAATGGGCAGATCATGTTTGATAAGGGTACGTTAATGTAAAGGAATGCGTAATACAGCTAATACGTGGTTATATAAGTGCTTGCGATAAGTGGTCCCGTAGAGTTATGTACGAAATGACGCACTTAAGCTCTCCACTGTGGACTTAACGTGAAATTAGCTGTGCGTGTTGATCTGCCATAAATTTTAATTTTAGTTTTGAATTTATAAATTTCAAGTCATATCTCCCTTTTATTGACAAATATCAAAGTACATAGTCACAGTAATATACAGGAGGATGTCTAGAAATGTATGTGTTTAAGCTAGATGTGTGTGTAAAGGACAAAATATGCGCGGGAAAACTATATCACGGATAGATAAGTTAATAGCGAGTTACAGGAAGAAAAGGCTGAAAAAAAAAAAGACGTCGGCACAAAAATTTAGTCCGGGATTGATGCAATAACATTGTAAAGATTATATGGTCATGAAAATCAGTAAAATATTCAGATAACAGTAAAAGATATTTATAAGTACAAGTGGCGAACGTTAATAAAATGCGAAATGTGTACACTGTAGAGTTGATAATAGTTTTGTCATTTCTTAATTTTGCAAAGGTAGGAGCTTAAATTTTGTAAGTGAATGACATTGCTTCAAAGCAATTCGTTGGCATCGATGCCGGTGCACTGAGGTTTCGTGCGCCTACGGCTAAAGACTCCAAATGTCATTCGGGTAGTGGCGCTGACATGCATTAGGTGTAGAGTGAGCTATCCGCTGCGGCATCGTAATCTTAATAATCTTCATTGCCCTTTTTCACTTATTTATCATTTACTATTATCATTAATTTATTTTCTTGCTTTTGTTGCTGCAGAACATGGAGAAATAGAGTAATCGATGTACTCTACCCCAATTTGTCCACACCAAGCGATTTGTAACTGAACGGGCACATTTGTAAATGGAGGTATACCTGACAATGCGGCCTGCGCGTTCATCAATTTATGCTAACAAACCGTAAAAAATAGATGCATAATGAAACTATAATAAACAGTCGACGTTGACAGCTTTGGGGGCATAGACGAATGTTTTGGCACCAAAGAATACATGTAGAAACACTATCTGCAATCATTTACAATGGGGCCGTTGGTACAAAAATGGGGAAACTGCATCTGCTAATCCCGTTTACAACACCAATGTTCGGCCCTCAAGCAACCTTTTTTTTTTTTGCGTCTTCCTGAAACTCATTTTTTTTCCTTTCATGATCGTGGCACCCTCGCAACCCCCTCACCGCATTCCCAAGCCGCGTTTAAAATGCACACAAATATTCCGCCGATTTGCCGATGCACGCATATTGCTACAAAGTAAGATATATGAATTCGTTCTTGAAAATTTTCCGCCGGTGCGGATGCTGAACGTTTCGGTAATGCAGCTTCAGCATCTTCGAGGCACTTTGTCAAACTACATAACGCAAAAAAAAGTTTTGTTTTGTTTTCTTTTGCTTTGATTGTTGTTTGTTTGACCTACTGCGCCGTGTATAAATTGACGAACGCGCCGCAGTGGCTCAGTGACTATGACGTCCTCACGAGCTCGAGGTCGTGAGTTCGATTACCGACGTAAGCGGAATACAAATACGGCCGCGTAGAAACAATTCGGTATACGTGAAATAAACAAAGGCCGCTACAATTATTCCGGAGCACTCCCCTACTGCCTACCCCGTAGACCCCAGTGCAAATTTGCAACATGTTTGTTTTCATATAATCTCTTCTATTCTTCTAATCTTTTCTATTCTATTTTCTACTTGCACTGAGAAATGCCATCAGTACAAAGTAGCCAACCGGTCAGGAAGATAAAGAGAAAATTTAATAAGGTTAGCCTGGCGAGAGGCTTGGCATGCTACTCCAGGTGAGATGGCGAGGGATGAACGAAAGATAAAAACAAAAACACGGCACACACATACACTAACACAAATGCACTTGTTTACAGACTCTCAATGAGGCCTGCGTCTCGCAGGAATGCCACAAGTGCTTTCGTAGAGTGGAGTTCCGATCTCGAGCATTATCACGGTCCAAGGACGTGCAGCAGCCTGAAGTCACGTGTCGTGTCGCACATGGGGAGCTCATCCTGAATCCAGCCATTCATGTTGTAAAGCGTCTTCAGAAACAGCATATACTGACGACACAATAGCGTCCGGGACACAATGGGACATTATGGCGTGCGGGAAAAACGACTCATGATTGTACATAAATAATGCCTCGTGTGTAAGCGACATTCACGTTCAATCACGCCTATCAAGACAACGTTTGCTATAGTGTAACCAGACAGTTAGTCTAGTTAAACCTTTCCGGCTTTCGTCTCCTATGCCTCTCCCCCTCCTGCGACATGATATTCAATTGTTTATTGCATTGCGAACCGAAATACACGGAGCGCTTCTCACAGCGATATGCCCAGCGCAGGCGATGACCTGTAACAAACGCCAGAATCGGTTTCGGGGGTGCGCAATAGCGATGAGGCGCTCGCGGACGTGTTCTAAAAACGACCTGCCGCGGGATCTGGCCCGAGAGCGAGGTTCCGAAACAGGTTGCGATAGGTTTGCAGCGGCCGGCGCGTACGACGCACGGCGGCCGCTAAACGAGGAAAACCATGCTAACGACCGAGAAACCCGAAATTTCCGCCTCTCACTGGGCGCGGCCATGTTCCTCGCGCTGTCGGGTACGCCGTGTGGCGTGAGCGCTGACCGCACTTGACAGGATCAGCCGCGCTTGCCTGGCGCATTTGAAGAGAGAGAGAGAGAGATACTTGGAAGGATCACGCGAACAATCCTTGTGTGTGCTTTAGTCCTGCTCTTGACGTTTCCTTGAGCGGTGATGCCTTGAAGTCGAGGGATTAAGAACGAGCTGATATCGAGGTATATTATTAGGCTCTAACTAAGACCGTATAGACGAGGACGGCAGGAAACTAGCCGGCGTGATGAAAATATGAAATTTGCAGGCGTAGGGTGGTGTGAGTGAGTGAGTGACAGACAGACAACGAACTTTATTTGATCCTGAGGGGCTACTGTCAAGACCCCCTAACGGGAGCCCGTTGTAACCGCTGGCCGCGCCCACGTAGAGGACAGAACGCCGTGACGCTCCGCCCTTTCCTGGGCCCTCTGGATAGCCTGGGCTTGCTTTCGGAGTACCCATGCTTCTGATGGCCTCCTCCCATTCGGCTTCGCTGGAGAGAAGGTCGTTAGGCAACGCGGGACTTTGCCAGAGCATGTGAGCCATTGAGCAAAAGGTTTCACTACAGCCGGGACAACCAGGGTCCACGTCTGAGTATATCCTGCTGAGGAAGCCCCGCGACGGGAAAGATCCCGTCTGCAACATTATAATAGTAGCTGACTGACCTCTGCTGAGCTTCGGGTGAGGAAGAGGATAGTGAGTGAGTAACAACTTTATTAATTGAAGGGGTGAGGGGTAAGAGAGGCTAAGCTGCGTAGGCTGCCAGGCTGTGCTTCTCGATGACGTCTGAAGCTCGTGCAACTACCCGTGTCTGGATGTCTCGCTGGATCAGCTGACGCGAGAGAGGGGTAATTGGAAATCGCTGCTGGAAAGGCCTCCGTTCTGCAGTGAGCATAAAACAAACTGGCGATCACGACGTGCCACGATGGTGTTGAATAATAATAAGAAGACCGTAGTTATAGTTACTGTACCTAATACGTTGCCTCCGATGACAGCTTGCAAAGCCACCCTTCGAAGAGAGAGAGAGAGAGAGGTACAGGCAAAAGAAGGACAGGGGGATTAACCAAAGGATATCTCCGGTTAGCTACCCTGTACTGGGGAAGGGGGTGATAAAGATGAGAGAAAAACACGAAAGAAACAATGCAGAACTGTCTCTTTTTGTGCACTGTCACACAGTCTGCGAAGGCGTTGCGTATTCATGGAGGGCATCAACGTCATACACTAATGCATTCACCGTCGCGCAGTGCACAGTCACAACTTGTCAACCAGTGCGGTATCGCTTAAATAACGCAGCAGCGCCTTCATAGCGGCTCGCGCTAATGTTCGTGCAGGCCAGTTTTCAAGAAATTTAATTTCCGTGAGTGGGCGATTGTCCAGTTGGTCTAGCGTGGCTGAGAGCGGCTGCTCTTTGAGGGTCGAAACGAAGGCACTCGCAAAGAAGGCTCGCGATCGTTTCGTTGCACTTTCAGAAGTCATAAAGCACCCTTCGAAGCATCATGGTGGAGAGTATGTGTCACATTCCAACCATTTCAGATGTACTGCGTTTCGATTGCTTCGAAGCCACGCGTGAATTATATGTGCAGTGTCAAAGATTCGTGAGATGAGGAATCGTGAATTTCTATACACCTATAGATTTGACTTTCAATACTTGTTTACCAAATAGTTTTGTTTTAAGTTTAACAAACGTAAACATGGTTACGTAGCTTTTTTATTACGACAAAAAGCATATTTTTATTGACGAAAATTGTTGTCATCAGGAGTTCTTATTGATCACTCGTGTTTTCGTGGGAAAAAATGATGGAGGTAGTTTTTCGTCAACGAGACACACGGAGAGGGATGTTCGCAGAGACTTACTAAATTTCACTTCAGCATAATTAACACGACAGGTTGCCCGGCCTAACGCCCACACAACACTTATGCGCAATGACGGGCGAATTTGCATAACAAATATTGATCATCGTCATCATCATCAGCGTAATTGCGCGTCTCAAACGACTCCTAGCCTTTGCCCTCCTTCCCCCGTTCACCTGTAGTCACTCGCTAGTGCTGAGAAACACTAATATAGTGCAAAACCAGAGGTTAGTCAACGTAAACACTCTGAACGAATCAACCACCAAGCCCCTAACAACGGCTATAATATTATATATATATATATATATATATATATATATATATATATATGAGAAGCACAACTTCGCGGTTATCTTAGGATCGAAGATAACCGCGAAGTTGTGCTTTTCATTTTTCTAAATACGCTTGGCCCATTGAAAAATACAGTTACTATATATATGAAATGTGGCGGAATGGCCCTGCGGAGGGTCAAGCTCTTCGTTGTCCTTACGTCGCAGGGCTTCGTCGTGTCGATTTTGGTAAATTCAGGAACTGAAACATTGCTCTTAAATATGGAATGCAAACAGAAAATGCGACGGAAGAATTACACAACGCCAAACGCAGAATTAAGCATGCCACACTTTAGGTGCACACGACGACGCTCCCCGGTTGCGCATACCACTATACATAACACTACAAGGGTTAGTTCTGTGCGCTTAGTGGTTTAAATGACCTGAGTTAAAAAGTTGAGAAGTTCATTCTCCTATGTTACTGCTCGCTATGGGTAGTAGTTGCTTGGCTGAACATCGTGACCTCAATTCGACCGATTCAACTTTGTGGGCTTCTCCGCAAATATTGTGGTTTAAGCACCTAGGGCTCAAAAAATGTAATACTGGGTTATCTAGCTTCGCCTTTAATAATTCGTATTACTAATCCGCTTCAAGTTGCTGTGCCTATTGGCTAGGAATAGCTAGAGTTTCCTACTCCAACTTCAAAGAGTTCGTAGTTCTGTTTAAATACTGTAGGGAGAGAGAAACGAGAGCCTATGAGTGTTCGAATACACTTGCACTATTTGCAAGGGTGATAGACGCCGAGTTCTATGCCGTCCATGTGAATGCGCTGGAATTCCTCCTTTCTCCATCGAAAAAAGCGCCCATCAAATGCTTTTCTGGTTAATATCCCTGTTTCTTTATGTATTTTTTTCTACTCTCGTTCTTTCACGCAGCATCCATAGTGAAAGCAAGTCGGTTGTCATGACTTTAATGCTATTACTGCAGTCTAACGTTGAGAAAAGCATACTCCTTACATAACATCTTAGTCTTGCCTCTAGGATCGGCCGTTTTGCTATCCGGGTGCATTACAAAAGAAGTCCGATTATGTTGCAACATGTCACCCGGTCGTACGTCGTTGTAGTGTGCAAACGGGTGTTTATTGAGCTACCATATGTTTAATACACCAACATTGCTCGTCTTATACCTCAGCACGTTTATAACACCACCACAGCAGAGTTCAGGACGTAGCAAACACTATGCATGATATCCAAAGTCATCCCGATAATTGCCGATTGTGTTCAGTTCTGTTGGATTCTACAAGGCACGCCGTACTGTGGGACCCCGGACTAACCATGGCCACCTGTGGCTCTTTAACGTGCAATCAGTGCACCGGTACAGGAGCGCTCGTGCATTCCACCCCCATCGGAATGCGGCGGTAGTCGAACCTGCGACCTCGCACTCGGCAGCGCAACGCAATAGCGACTCAGCCATTTGTACAAACAAGGTTCTCGTGTAGAAATGAAGAACCCGCGGAAGCCGCGGAACAATTTAGAAGGCGATGCCGCAAAAGCCAAATAACAAGGACGCGAGAAAAAAAAAAAAAAAAAAAAAAAACACCCGCACCGCGTGAGAGCCAAGTGTAAAGAGCAGAAAGAGCGGCGCCCTGAAACGATTAAAGTAAGAAGAAGAACGCCGAGGTCAGCGGCGAATACGGAATCCGCGCTGCTTCAGAGTCGGTCCGTACTCGTCGGGCAGCGCTAACGGCCCTTTCGTCCTTGAACAGTTCCTCGCTCCTGACCTTCTTTCTCGAGCAAACAATGCGACCCGGCTCTTCCTCGGACTGTCGAAGCATCGCCCGCCAGCAGGCCTCGCTCGCAGACAGACGCGCATTGTGAGGCATCCGACAGCCGCCTCTGGCTCTCGGAGGAGGCGTGGCTGTGACCAACGAGCTACGTAAACTGAACGCGACATGTTCACACTGTCTTTACTTCTGCGAAAGGATAGCCTCACGTATGCATAGATGGACCCCGCGACGATTCCGAAACTTGATAGATTAATATTTGGCTCCGGCGACCTGGGCTTACGCACGGGGAAGCGTGGGGAAATATTTATTATCTGAATGCAAGCAAGCAGGCTGTATACGTAGGCGCCCGGTTGCTGATATTTAGAACTATATCATTCTCGTTCCAGTACTAATAAATATGACAGCTCAGATTCCATGTGAACAGCCACTAATTAGTATTTTTCGATAGATATCGCCACTGGTGCTTAATTCTGCCTAAAATCCCACTCGGAGAGAGAAACTAAGAGATGAAAGGTATAGCGTTTATAACCAGTGTAGCTGTCTGGTTGGTTAGTCTGCACTGTGGGGGAGGGCAGGAAATATAAGAAAATATGATGTGAAAACGTCTGTTTGGCGCAACCACCATGAAAACGCCTGACCGCTAAACGAACAAGGACTTAGAGGCTCGGGTTCTTCTTTGCCTAATTCCTTGTCCGTTTAGTACAGAACCACTGTGAATGTCACTAGAGCGCACACAACTGCAGTTGCCGCGATGTTACTAGCGAGGGAGAGTGTTCTCTGTAGCGCACCCCACGATGCATCTCGCTTAGCAAAGACATTTTTATTGCTAGTGAAATACTTACAAGGTTTCAGGAAGCCCAAGAGTTCTTTCATATATCGCATACTCTTCACTCTTTGTGAAGCTAACCATGTTCAATTCCTCAGCGAACGCACTGGAGAGGCCAAAAAGTTGTCGACCACATAGGTACTACGAGATTCCTTGTTCGCAGGACTTTAACGTGTGAACGGCATTACATGCACGTATCAAACAACGCAAACACGTTTCTCTCTCTCTCTCTCTCTCTCTCTATTTTATTTTTTAACAGATAGACTCTACGCAAACTTATTTAATTTTGTTTAAAAATAAGGAAGTATTCGATATTTGGAGGTCGTTCTTCTGATGAGTAATGCGTTTCTACGATGATGATTCGACGATTTTTAATGACACTCCTTTTGAACCGGGGCGGTGACATATAATCACCTAGCCTTCTTGAGCTGACCAGATTTTACTACCATCTATTGCAATCTAGCATTCTTCCTCTCTCTACTGTATATTGTTTTTTTTTTCTCTTTTTTTTCACTAAGACGTAAATTTCTATATTGTAAAGGTATACGCGTAGCTCTAACGGCACCGGCTCCATTAGTTCCCTGCTTTTCTTTTTTTCATCCATATATTTTTCCATCAATTTTACATTATGGAGCTTGAGCGCCCTCTGCGAGATGGGCCGACACGTGGGAGCACGGACGTCGCCGTGTGAACGGCCTCTAAAATGCGCAATGACCTGTCGTAATTCTCGGCCATCACACATGCAGGGCCTCTATACTTTTGGAAACAATGGACCTTCATTGGTGGCTCCACCTACCACGTGTACGTTTGGTGCAGCCAAGGAAAGCCACCTGCACTAAAACTGCAGAAACTGCGTGCAGAGACGAAAATATTGAGCATTTTCATAGCGTATGGTTGCGACGTGTAGCGCACGTGTATGTTGGCTTTAAACTTTCAGGTTTCTTCGCGATTAAGTATCGCTATATCATTTTCATTTTTATGCCCTTGCATTGGCTCTGCATGCGCGATCACTTCTATATCGTATATATGGAAAGCTTCTTTAATAAATTCTTTAGATTCTGCAAAATGTTTAAACTGCACGAAGAAGACGGGACGGGAACAGAAACATAGACGCACGCACAAAGCGCTTTGTGCGTGCGTCTATGTTTCTGTTCCCGTCCCGTCGTCATCGCGCAGTTTAAACATTTTGCAGAATCTATGAACCGACTAGCCCAACAACATGCCATGTATACAGTAAGTTCTTTAATTGCGAGTAAGTGTTCTGTTCTGGCGTTCCTCTGCTCCCCGTCTCTTCGCTGTGTTTTAAAAGTTCTCACGATGAATGTCGTGAGTTGTCAACGTATCCACCTTGGCGCACTGTATTTTAAGTAGGGCAAGTTGGGCGAGCTGGTGCTCCTTGATTAAGGCCTATCGCTCGCTTCATTACATCTGAACACATGGACGCGAGCGCTTTCGCATTCCGCTCGTCGCAATCATCTTCACCGGGAAGATGAGAGACCGCGACATTGACGGCGTAAGCGCGCCGCGTTACGGCAGTCTGCCTCGCACCGCAATCAAGTTCAGGCCGCGCCGCGTTCGCCGCTCCGTTCGCGATCCGATACCGTTTCGCCGATTCGTCGACCGAGAACAGGAAGACGGCATTCAGGTCGTACTTAGTCAACGGCGGCTTTTTAGCGGCCTAAAGCGCGACGGTGACCCAATTCGCGAGCACATAGTAGCTCCGACGCTATATCGGTCAGGCGTTCGACTTGTTTTCTCTTCTGGACGGGTAAACAACTCCGAAACGCGCTGGCTAGACATATATACACGTCCCGATTTTACGGACTTGCCCTTCGCTTACCGACCGAAGCGAATCCACACGAAGAAGCGAGGCGTTACGCGGTCTTGAAACTGGGTTCCGCACCGTGGCGCATTTCAGCTCCGCGTTGAGAATTCGTGTTCACCTAAGTGAACGCCGAGCCTAGAACACGAGCAGCGTCATTGGAAGACAGTGGCCTGTTTCTTTCGCCACACAACGCCAATGGCGAGAAAGAAGCATCAGCCGCAGAAGCAGGTCGCAAATTACAAGGACATGTTGATCACCACCTAATACCGAGCGAAACACATTCCCGTGAAGCAACCGCGCATTGAATTGCGTGATCAGCTTATACGAAACTTAAACTTAAACATGTCTGGGAGATAGTATACAGTTACGGGGCATCTTGAGAGCTCGGGTGCGGCAACCGTAAGCCGAGCGCACAATATCCTCGTCCATTGAGTCATGAACGAAAACTTAACAACAAAATTGCAAGGGCATGTGCTATTGATGCTGGAAACACGATGGTCTCACCATTTACTGTACAATTCAGGTAATGAGTGCGAAGTGTGTTTTCGATCTCATTTTGGGACGATCAGATTCCGTGGCTTATTATGAAACAAGGTAGAACAACGGGAAAAGCACACTCGCTGCTGATTTAACTTTGTAGGCCAGTGCTAAGTGGCCTATCGAGCCTTCATGCGGGCTTTCGGACAATGGCAGAGTGGCCGACGTTTTTGCCCGTGTGCTGATTAGCCCGGCTAAATATGACGAGGTGTGGTGACGCCTTCTATCATCATCCTTATGCCCACTGCAGAACGAAGCCCTCTCCCAGCGTTTTCCAATTTCCCCTGTCTTGTGCCAGCTGACACCAGCTTTTCCTGAGTGGTGATTGCTAAATGCCGATGAGGGCACGAAACTCAGCTGGAAGAAACCACATACTCGTACCAGTCGTGTTTGGCACTCGTTTGCCCATGTGCTCATTATGAAACAAGGTAGAACAATGGGCGTTTACACGGGCGTTTTATCGTGTTCGTAGCACACAAGTCTCGTGTCAGTCATTCTTCGTGTATACTGGCGAACAACTACGGGCAGACGCTCGATCGAAATAGTGCTCGCGTGGCGGTGTGAAGACAAGAAATTTTCTTTCAGAGTGCTTATAGCTACCGGCTTCTTTTTCTGTGGTTGCCAATAGAGCTATTACCGTAGAGTTTTAGGCAAATAATTAGTGGTGAGAAATGTGGCGTCAGTGTCTATACTGCAACTGCAAATTTTCCGGCTCAGTTAGCGTGGAAATGACGGGTAGTACGCATTGATTTGCCTAAACTTCGTCATTCTGGCTTGAAAAGACTTCCTAGCTTTCTAAATTGATCACTTTCAGCGAATGATAGGGTTATAAGTGCCACAATTCGCAACGAATATTGAATCTTTTTTTTTTTCTTTTTTTAATTCTTCTTTGTGGAGCACAGACAAAAAGCCCAAGCATACCTGACCTCAAGCATACCTGATACCACATGGCATACAGTGGTATCCCCTCCACACATATACATGAGAAAATCAATATGCATCAATGCGAGTAACTGTAGGAACTACGAAACTATGCAAACAAAACGTAATCATATGCATGAAGGAAATGCATAAAAATAATATTTATGTGCGAGGAGATTTATTGCCTTCGTGCGTTTAGAAAACTACGAGTGCTTGGAAATTTAGAAAAAAAATTAAGCGTAATAAATAATGCTACAAGTACGTCTGAAGCTAGAAAGCACGAAGATTAGACAAATTCACGTGTTCTTTTCATCCGTCCCATTGTAGCTGAACAACCACAAGGTACGAATTATTTTATTATTTTTAGTGGGGAAATTTATGGTTATTACCGCGCCACATGCGATTCAGGATATACCCTAGCTGTAATGTCTAACACGATCAAGCACCCTCGGAGTCGGCCAGTGGAGAGGATCTTGAGTGAAGAAAAAATCCACTTGAAGCGTTCGATATAAACGCTTAATTTTGCTGCGGTATAAAGCTACCGCCGAGGCAGGTTACACGAGGTGACCTGGAGAAAGGTGCCGGAACTAATCTGGTCCATATAGGACTGGTCACATGTCTACAAGCTGCATGTTTTTCTTAGTCAACACACCGCCCGCTGTGGCATACCAAGCACCCCGAAGGCGAGCGTTGGCGCCACCTGCGCGAGAGACGAATGGACCAGGAAAGCCGAAACAGACCGGGCGCTACTCATTTTCCCAAATGACGTTTGTGACCACTGGAGTGCGAAGGGAAACCTGTTACGAGTGGGCGTTTTCCCGCGACGCCGGCTAAGGTCCCAAAGTGGAATGGGCTCGCCGCACACGCACACTTACACGAGGCTAAGTGGAGTGAACGCGGAGCGCGACACGTCGAGCTCGCTCTCACCACGCCCTGCAACGCCGTTCGCGCTCGTGTTTTGATTTCCTTCGCTCGCAGTCGGTATATTTTTGCCTAAAAGAAATATGCGGCAGTGTGTATGCTGTGAAAGCCCGCGTCCAACGTGCACGCGCTTCCGTCAGGCTTAAGAAGAACGGCTTCGCAGACGCAGTGTAGAGCAGTGAGCCTGTGGCTTCGAGTAACTTCCGGTCGTGTCCTTGCAGTCGACTTTGCCGAGAAGCAAGTGCGCGGAAACAAGGTTTTGATATCTGGTCCATGCGAGGCGCTGGCGTATCGATCCCTTTAATCAGCAAGTCAGAGGGAAAAAATGAACCCGCCTTCGAATACCCGCTCCTTGGTGAACTACGTGACTTTGAGACATTCAGCTAGTTTGTTGCGCAAGTCAGATCCAAAAAAATATAGCAATAACTGGCCTTTAATGTAAACACTGAACTTTTAGATACGCGAGTATAAGCGCAAACAGAAGAGCGCCAGCTTTTAATTTCGATGCACTTCTTTTTTTAACTAGAAATAATAACGAGAAGGAAATTTACATAGGAATAAGAATGGGTAGGAGCGCCTACGGCAGGCATTACCAAATTCTGACTGGGAGCTTACCACTGTCGTTGAAAAGAAAAGTGTGCAGTCATTGGATTCTGCCGGTGATAACATATGGTGCAGATACTTGGTGGTTAACAAAGAAACTCGAGGGCGAGTTAAGTACCGTGCAAGGAGCGATAGAACGAAAAATGTTAGGTCTGACGTTAAGAGAGAGGAAGAGAGCGGTGTGGATCAGAGAACAAACGGGGATAGCCGATATTCTAGCTAACATTAAGAGAAAGAAATGGAGCTGGGCAGGCCATGCAATGAGTAGGGTAGATAACCGGTGGACCATTAGAGTTACAGAATGGGTTCCAAGAGACGGGAAGCGCTGTCGAGGATGTCAGAAAATTAGGTGAGGTGATGAAATCAGAACATTCGCAGGCGCGAGTTGGAATCAGCTAGCGCAAGACAGGAGTAATTGGAGATCGCAGGGAGAGGCCTTCGTCCTGCAGTGGATTTAAAAAAATTAAATTATGGGGTTTTACGTGCCAAAACCAGTTCTGATTATGAGGCACGCCGTAGTGGGGGACTCCGGAAATTTGGACCACCTGGGGTTCTTTAACGTGCACCTAAATCTAAGTACACGGGTGTTTTCGCATTTCGCCCCCATCGAAATGCGGCCGCCGTGGCCGGGATTCGATCCCGCGACCTCGTGCTCAGCAGCCCAACACCTTAGCCACTGAGCAACCACGGCGGGTCTGCAGTGGATATAAAGAACATGATGATGATGATGATGATGATGATGAAGACGACGACGAGGACTAACTACAAAATTTTATTTAAAATTGCCCTGCGCCCAGGACTATTTGAAGGGGTGATGGCGGGTGTTAGTGCGGATATATAGGGCAGCAGTGGCGTGATATCCGCTTCACTCTCACCTGGTTGTTGACCCCGGACAGTGCCAGAACGCTGTGGTAGAAGGTTTAGAGGTCTGCAGTCGTGCAGTACATGTTCGACTCTCTCCAATCCAGTTACTGGATTCACGGTTCACAGTGGCGGAGGGCTCATGAATAGGCAAAGTTTGGGCTGTGGCAACTTCTGCAGTAATCGTGAAGGAAGAGTGAAACGCAGTAGGTCGTGATAAGATGCGATAGAGGCATACTTGTGCTTTTTAACTCATAGAAGGAAATACTCCAAGTTGTTTGATGATGACAGTCACCTAGATTACTGGAGCTTATCGGGCTTTACTGTATCCATAGCAATTTATAACATCTTACCTATCTCTCAATGAGATTTCTCTTCATTACAACCTATATTTTTTATATTGTACAGTTGCCTATGCCTCTAACAGCCCTGGCTCTATTTATCTCTTCCATGGTTTGACTGCTTCTAACTCGATTTCCTAAGAAATATACCTGGGAGCTTTTAAAGCACCAAGTGCGTATACTGAGCAACCTTGCAGCTACAATAAATAAATAGTCAATAAATAAAGCCAAGAAATAAAGTCGTGGAGCTATTTTGTTTGGACAGCTTTTCTTTTTTATTCGCAAGAAGAGGCTGTAGACATAACAATAATCACACTTCGTAACTTAGTAATGCGCAGTCGTCTTGCTGAATATTCTGCGATTACGTAACCACTGATGCCGCTGTGAATCGGCGTAAGACATCCACAGTTTCTTCGCCCATAATTGACCTGCTCTTCTGGTCGTTTGAATTTTCAAAACAGCGGCATGGCAGTTTATGACCTCACCATCTGGTGGATGTGCAACGGGGAACGCTACAACACTCCCAACATTATTTTTTTTCTTTTAGACGGCGACACTGCTGACAATATCAATAACACTTTTGCGAGTCCTCCACGTTGCACAGTGGACGGTGTCCTTTTGAAATGGTGGACGATCTGCTTCGCAGCGTGTTCTTCAGGTGGCTTTTCGTTTCGTGAATATTGCGAATCAGTTGGATGCTAAGATTGAAGAATTGACACGTAGGAAATGGCGTTCCACGCGCTTGTTTGTGAACTCAACTATACAGAGTAATTAAAGGCTAACTATGCTCGCAACAACTCACGCGCTGGCTCAGAATTACGCTTGATAGTTCCAATTCAGTGCCATGATTTTAGTCTAAAGCTGTGTTCTTGCTTTCTTTTTCTTGGCCATTGTCAAAGGGTTTCTTTCTTTCATTGCTTCTTTATTTTCCTCTTATTTAGAGCGTTCTTATAGCTACGATATTCTAACGTTGGGAAAGGGTGGTAGGAGGGGGAAGGGAGGATTAGCAGTCAGAGTTCCAATTCTGTCGCAGGTAATAAGCAACAGCGACGTAGAAAATGTGTGAGATGAGGTTGACGTGCTCGGTGTTGTTGGCGATTGAGATGACGTAACAGCTCAATTGAGTTCACATTTCACATTTGAATACTCAATAGGAGGTATTTACGTGTAGTTAATGAAATATGTGCTAATATAGCTGTACAAAGTACGCATTTTTACAAAATATATGCGTATATACGAGTCCATCGGACACACACACACAGCTAACCAACGACGCGCAGTATTTGCAGACACGCGCAGTTGTCGTGCGCATATTAAGGTACAGGCAATTGGGAATGCGCACCCACCTGAGTAAGTCTACCTGAAACGACCTCACCCACGTGCCGTTCACAGCTTGACCCGAGTTCGACAGCGTTGTACAACATACATTCCCCATTCCACGTCCCCGCAAAGCTCCCCCTGAGATGTCAAACGCTGACTCATTTTTAGAACTACCGCGTTTACCGCCGTCTCGGTCGATGCCTGCAGAAATACGTTGGCGTTCTTCACGTGGTCGCCACCCCGATAGTTGGCACTAGTAGTTGCGTTCTGCTAAGGTGAGCACGGACTGCCGTCGAGACCAAACCTGGAATCAAAGAGTGCCGCCGTTCAAACAACCGCACGCTCCGCGTAAGGAAAACGCACACAGCAGCAGGCGACATTTGCGCAAGTGGAGTGACCGTCCAGTTCTCACCACTGAAATGAGAACAGCTCTGTTAGAGAAGGAAATGTGCGCGCAACCCACTTGTACTCGCGAATACTGTTCAGTGTCGTGGAGGCTACAGACGTACATTTAGGCATGCTTTCACAAACCCACCGCGGTGGCGTAGTGAGTATGGCGTTGCGCTGCTAAGCCCCAGGACGCGGGTTCAAATCCGGGCCACGGCGGCCGCATTTCGATGGGGGCGAAATACAAAAACTCTAGTGTAGCGTGCATTGGGTGCACGTTAAAGCATTCAAGATTGTCGAAATTAACCTGGAATCCCTGGTTACGGCGTGCCTCAAAATAATATCGTGGTTGTCGCATGTAAAACTCCTGAATGTATTTTTTAAAGACAGGCTTTCACTTGCACCTGGAAATATTAGCGCCGGAACTCGACAGCATTTGCATACTGCACGCATGGATATACCAGCGACCAGCGATTCCTCGCCAAACAGCGCACTGTCCAGGTTCTTTCTTGTACTCGAACTTCTCTCAAGAGAACCAATGTCATCGGGCCACGTAACACCATTAGTTTCTTTGTAGACAGCATGCATTTTGATTTCATATTTAGGTTATCACAGACTACGTGTATTAAGCGTTTGATTTCAGGACCACTTAGACAATGACATTCGTCTGTTACGCTTACAATAGCGTTTTCATTGAACAGTGGACGTAAGGTTTACTTAAAGCTGGTGCATATGGGTCGCTTCTCCTAGTTAGCTTTATATTTTGTCTTCTTTACATCTACGCTTTTTGTATGTGCTTAGTATATTTGTGGCATGTGTGTGCATGTTATATAGGAAAACGGGTTTAGATTAACTGTGTCTTGAGATTGCCGACCTGTAACGTCGCCTGCCTTCAAATTTATCTACGGTTATTAAACAACAATAAATAAAATGTCAGAACGTGGGCGGTCACAATTGTGCAATTCACCAGCTTGTCTTCGAAACTTCTGGAATTATTAAACTGAAGTAGCGGCTTGGATACCTGCAGCCGGCTTTCGCCAACTTGTTGTTGTTGATTTCACACACCTACAAAGGATGTATACGTGCTTGGAACACTATAGTGCGGTCTCAGCGCTGAAGCAGCTCGCTCTATATTTTGCGTTGTGCTGTCCGTTATTGGTGAGTCAAGGTGTATGCGCCGGTAATGGCGCAGGCAAACACACTCTCGGCCAAGTTTGTACTGTGGCTTTTTTCTGTTTTTCAAAGAAGAGGTTGTTACGGCTATTTCATACATGGTGACTTGTTTCGTTTTAGTTCCTTTTCCTTCTCGACGTTTATCAATCAAACAGTTCTTGTCGTATACTGACATCGACACCTCTAAAAGCACGTGAGCGCACGGTTGCTGGCTATTCCGACCTGCTTCATGTGCACTTTGCTTTGTGAACTCTGCTGCCGATGTTAGAGGACAGTACTTCCTAAAGTTTGAGTCAAGTACCTAATAGAACGAAGCGGCGTGCAGTGTTCAGAACTGCTAACAGAAACAGACAGAGAAAGGCGTTCGATGTTCTTTAATGAATGTTCGAGCGGTTTTCTTGGCCTGCTGTATTTACAGACCGCCGAAATGAAGCGCTTGATTGACTGTCCTCCGTTCACTTGTGCTCACAACGGCTGCGAATTCCCAGAGATTCTGTGCCAGCGTGATGACGCTCGTCTGTTGATTCGCGCCTACCTTCTGGTGCAGCACACCGAACAGCGCGTCGCCACTGGGCCCTTTCGTCCTCGTGTTTGTAGCCGGGACTAGCCGAGGCTAATCTCGCCACCCTTGGGCACTCGCATACTCAGGCTAAGGGTTGGTTGTGTTCTGGCGTCCCAGAGTTTGAACCCAGAAAGGCATGTGGACAGTGCGCTCTGCGCCACCTGCGGATCCTGTGGGACTCTTGCGCAGATGAAGGCGCAGTGCCCGGCTTTTCTTGTACAGAGCACGTCTGCTCGTCGTCTGGACGTCGCTGTAGTCTGCTTCGTGTGCCCTATCATTGAAGACCCGCCGTGGTGGCGCGGTGGCTATGGCGATTTGCTGTCGAGTATAAGAGGTACCGGGTTCGATTCCCAGTCTCGGCGGCCGCATGCATTTCGCTCAGGGCGAAATGCAAATAACACTCATGTATTTAGATTCAGGTGCTCGTTAAGGAACCCCAGGGGGTCAAAAATAGCCCGAGGCCTCCATTACGGCGTCCCCCATCAGTCAAATAACCCAATGATCTGTTTCTGGACGTTACACCCCATGACTTAATTTTATTTTCATCCTTGAAGAATGACTGCATGCCAATATCCATTCATATCGATGTGCTCATGTACATCGCGTTCTTTCGTTTTTTCGTATTTATGCTGTCTGTGGAGTGAGGGACCAGACCTCGGATTACTTTTTTTTTCTTGTATCGTTATGTGCTTCTTTCTTTTTTTCTTTTTTCACATCTTCATTTAGTGCGACTTGCGATGACTTTGTCCCTTCTTTCTGTGCCCGCTACCGTATACGTGACCTGTTTGTTGTGGTAGTTTTAGTTTAGTGTTACTGGCGTGTCATCATTTCCTGTCTTTTCTCCATCCGTCTATACTGAAACGCATGGCAGGCGTGTTGCCCCTTTCGGTGGCAGTTGCCGGCATGCTCCTTTCTCTGCGTTTCCATGTCCCCAAATAATAATTAAATTATCATCATACCGTATTGGTGAAGCCGCGCGCAGACCAGGACAAAGTAAACAGACACAAGAATACACGACACTCGCTGCTTGTGTATTGGACACTCATGTATTCTTGTGTCTCTTCACTTTGTCCTGGTCAGCACGCAGCTTCACCAATACGGTATGATGATTGATCACCAACTCGTCCAACTTTCACATTACTGAATAATTAAATGATGTTAATAAATAATAAAACTAGGCTTATGAAATGGATCTGAGTGCTGACTGAAACGTGGGCAAATGTTTGAAATACGCCAATAAGTATACGTCAATTTCGTGTGAACGTTCATTGGAAGTCTGCAGCAGAGTTTTGGCTAAGGTATTCTTTGAGACACCAAGTGGGTATATGAAGAGGCCTATACGCTCTAAAAATTCCGCGGCACTATTAAATAAGCACTGTGTAACATTTCTGCGTTAAAATAATAAGACCATTTGGAAGCTTGAATAAGAAGGTTAAGTCAGCTTTGGTGTACATGCAGTCCAGGTCTTCTAAACCAACCTACGAAGTTAGACACAAAATGTACACCGCACTCGTGCGAAATATTGGCATCACCATATCTGTTTGCTAACAGCTATGAGACCTGCGACTGCTGTGTTACCGGCGGAAGGCAGTACTGACTGCGTTTTGTAGTCGTCGAACAGGCACTAGGCGAACTGTATATTAGAATGAACACTCAAAGCGTTCCATTTAAGAAAAACCCTGGCGACCTTTACACCAAACACGCACACAAAAGAAAAAGAAAGAAGAACGAAACTTGTAGCATTTTAAATCCAAAGAGAGTGGGCCGTAAATGGGCGTTGTCCGAAGCACAATTAACGGAAACGTTCTGCCCGTGTTTTGCCCGTTACTTCAGCACTCTTTGGGCAGCACTTTGTTGTGCTCAACTGATGAGGCACACGGTTGCGGGTACGTTTCACGACTAATTGCTTTATTGATGCGAAAGCGTCAGATGGCCCCATTGAGCGTAAAAGGAGCGAAACGGCGCCCAATTTTCCATTGGCAGCGACGCCACGTCTCGGAGCGCGTCTCGAGCAGAGCGGGCGAAAGGTAACACATGCTAGTTCGATAGCGCGCCAAGTGTTACGTGAGGGGAGAGGGCATTGCCGCGACGCCACGTCACCCTCGCTCTCCGAAGCCTGTGTTATCCGCTCGTTTCTTGTCCGCGCAAGCACTGCGCATCGGTAAGGCCAAATCAAAACGATCCAAGCGTCTCAACGCGCTCGCTTGACCGCGAGGAGTTCATAAATCGAAGGACCGTTCAGCTGCGTTCAATTGGCCATTAATGCTTTCGCATTCCCAACTCGTAAGATATGCTTAGGTGTCCTTGAATTTTTTACTCTGTCACTGTAGCCTTGCCTGGTAGCCATTTACGAGAGGATACAGTGTGAATCGTGGTACGGGCATAGCAGTACGGAAGAACTTGGCGTGAAGATTTCCAACGAAGAAGAAAGCTTGCCTTCAGAGGTTTGGTCGTTCGGTCACGCACGACGGAATAATTCTCGCCTCTTTTGTTTCGATGTGGAAGAGCGCGATACATTCTAAACCTCGTGATGTGTATATGGCATATACGAAGGATTCTTTTAACATCTGGTTTAAGTAAATTTAGAGGGCTTCATTTTAAGTAAACGAACTCATGACTGATCACATTAAACGCGCGCTGTAATTCCTGCGTTGCATTCCAGTGTTAGAAGACGGAACATTGTTAGAATCGATGTAATGAACCAAGAACTGAAAGACAATTCAACCTCTACTTGAAGTCGATCAAGACAATGCCTTCCCGAACGATCTTGGGGTCAGAATAGGACGGTATCATTGCGCATGGCACTCTATTGTTTCACCCCATACCTGGAGGGAGTAGAGGAGTGCCGGACTGCTTAAATATTGTGCTGCGCTATCATCGTGATCGGCCCACATTTTTAGACTTCACATACCCACAGGAAAGACCCATAATTCTAGACTACGCTACCTTCGCGATTAGCCGACATTTTTAGGCTTCACTATCTTCGGGATCGGCCCACAAAGAAGGGCTAGAAACCCACAGTATCCGATACGGAAAAGTGGGGGAAACTGGCTATTAATGACATTAGCTTCAAAATCGCGTTCAACTCACGTCCGTAGCTGTTTTAGACATTTGTCACTGGCCGCGAAAGAGAGAAAATAGGGGCGTATATATACTTGGCGCCACAACCGCACGAGTTTTGAATGTACCACGGCGTCAGGTGCGATTCAAAAGTGTCCATTGACAGTGGTTCCATGGCTCACGCGTCTCGATGTTCTGTGTTGTCTTCTTATGTCTTAAATGACAGCTCGCACGCGCACGTGACAGAAGATACAGATATTCGAAGCTTACTTCGCAAATAACGGCCTTCACGGACGACACGAGGTCCTTTCTATCTTTAGGTCTGCAGATTCTAGCTTCCCGGTGTCTTCGGTACTCTATCATCGAAGGGCAGTGAGCGCGCGTCGCGCTCAACAACTGACAGCCTCGCGGTCGCACAACGACCTACATATCGCACTATCCACTTTCCTCTGCTCTACCTGTCTCCGGTCTTTCTTTAGCACGCAGAACAGACCCGGGTTTTATAGTGCAGGCGGTGCCTTTGCGTACCGCCTTCAAACTAATGCGCACCGCGATGATGTCCCGTCACGCACGCTGATATTGCACCGAACGGCAGGGAACATTACTGACATTACAGCCGATCGAAAACCGACACATAAAAGCGTGGTTGTGACGCGCGCACGGATATTGAACGTATGTATTAAGGGCGGAGATGATCGTTATTTTGTAGTACGATAGCAGGGGAGTGAGGTGGTCGCGGTTTTTTTTTTATATTTTATTTCCTTGTTTTCATCTCTGAAGTGAAAACAACGCCTGCTCTGAGAAGGAGAAATAATGTATTTTTGTAAGTAGCTGAAAGCTGGACGCCGACCATAAAAATTAGAAATAAAAAGGACGTTTCTGCTCCCGTAAATTACGAAAGGAGCAGATGGGACACAGCGTTGTGTCCCGTTTGCTCCTTTTGTCGTTTGCGGGAGCAGAAACGTCTTTTTTATTTCTAATTTCTATAGTCGGTGTCCAACTTTCCACTACTTACAATGTCTCCTGCTGACCAGACGGGTTTTCATCAAATTCTTGATTTCAATACATTTCTTGATGACTGCTGGAAATGTTTGTCTGGCCATACGCCTAATTTGATGTTCCAGGTGGCAAGGATGTTGTATGAAATGACACACTCATACGCAGCCTGCACATGCAACTAACAAGCACAAGCACATACGCGTACGGTAACAGGCTACTATTGTCCGGTTCAGGTCGGGATCTCGGAGGAAGACTAATACAGTGTCTTCGTTGCGCCCAAAGCATTATAGCATATAGTAGACGTTGACAAATTAACGTACAGTGACTAAGCGTCGTATGTTTATTTTGCTTTCAGTAAGAAAAAGAGGGAGAGGAAAGTCGGAAAGAGAGTGAATGAGGAGTGGATGGAGCTTTATAGATGGGGGGATTTACTCTGCCGACACGGAAGCGTAGTTTTATACCGGCTACCCGGGAAATCCGGAACCGTCTCAGTTCGGTGGCGCCAGTTGGTAAGGAAGGAACTGGGCCTGACAACTGAACGAGTTAGCTAGCAAACGAAATGAGCGGAAGGCGGAAAAAAGGCAAGCGAAATCTCGCGGTATGCGTAAGCAGATGAAACGGACGGCACGCGCGTCTGGAGCTAGGAGCAGACGACAAGGGACGCCACGAGACAATGCCGGCGAGGGCTATAAAACTGAGAAAGCAGACGACCAGAAAAGAACGCGAGGGAAGCAGACGATGAAAAAAAAAAAAAGTTCGGCGGGGAAAAGCAACCCGCTATAACCGCAGACAGCAGTCAGGAAGGCCGAGAGCAGACAATTGCTTACAGCGGAGCAGGGCTACAGCAGCCGTCATTATACCGGGAGGGAGCACTTATGTCTATAAATACGTACCGCATGTACTCGCAGGATTACTGCTCGCTTGCCGACTTGCTCAGCGCGCAGAGGAGAAGGCCAGGTTAGGTCTGAGGTCAAGGGATTCAAGGTTTTACACAGCCCTTTTGTTCGGGTATACTGGAGGGCATTCCTCCGCGATGCAGCCGTGGAGGCATTAAGTAATGCAGGCTGGACTACTTTTTTTAACGAAGCGTCAATAAAGCCACTTGAAAGTGTCCACTATTGTGGGTCGAAATAGAGCCACGTCTGTACGTAATGCATTTAGTATATACCGGTGTTGTGGCTCAGTCTTAAGAGCCACGATCGCCGACATTTGTCTTTCCTCTTCCTTCTATGTGGGCGTCCAAGCGTTTTACTTTTAAGGAAAAAGCAACGTGTATGCTACTTTAAATCTTCGAGGAAAGGCACGCAAATGCTCCGAAATTCTTTGACGCTAACGCTCTTTGCACGCTACAACTATGCCTTCTCTCTCTCTCTCTCTCAAAAAGAACAAAAGAAAATAAAATGAAAAAGAAACAGAAACAACTGCTGCATGTGCCTTTTTGCGCATTCCATGCTATAGGCGTTACTACTCAGCGTTACTACTGAGCCATCGCAATATCGACAGTTTTCAAGCACGCAAAACAGTTGGCCCCTATGTTATCCAACAAATAGAGTCATGCGCATTTATATTCCTACTATTTGGGCTCTAGCGTGTAAAAAAAAAAAAAAATGCCAGTGCAGCTGCGGCTGCTTATTCAACTTTAACCTTTAAACATTTCAATCGCACTGGCCAGCAATGAAGGCGTAAGTAAACGCTTGTTGAAGCAATGTTACAAAGGCTAGATTAGGGCGCGATCCGCGCGAAATTCTCGTTGAATGCAAGTGGGGAGGTTCGGGCAAGTTGAGAGAGATATAGAGAAAGCCATATAGTATGTGGGGAAGTTAGCAAAATGGCAGGCTTGGCATTTTGGTATTTTATAGCAATGAATGGGCACAACCAGGAAGACAAGGGCACGTGACAAGGTACCACAAGGACGACATGGGCTTGCAATAATGTTTATTAGCCTACCACAGGTCACATATGTGCAAAGGTGTGAGCAAAACAAGAAAAGAACGAAACAATAAAAGGTATCATGTCAATTCAGTGGAGGGGTGTGTTGCTGTTCAAAAAAGGCGGGCTTGCTATCTACAAGGCGTGACACACATAAGAAAGTCAATACTCAAAGAGATATATGCAATCTCACTTGACTAAAGAGCAACAGAAGGAGCACCAACTGACACTCTGTTTATCTTTCCTTCCGTCATGTCCTTCAATCTTCCGTGCTGCGCCACTATATCTTCATAAAATGTTTCCTGCACAAATACGCATGTACATACAATTTCATTTTAAACAATCACCCAATAAATCCACAATACTTGGAGAAACGAAATCTGAACGTGTTTCTGCAAATTATTCGAAAAAGAGTTAAAATGTGCTGCGAAAACACGCTTCTATCTCCACCAGCCATATACGTATATCACAGAAACTATACCTCCTGAAAAGAAGGCTACCGAGAGTACGTGAGTGCGTGTGGTTATGTAATGAATTTTCACACAGAGAAGAAAACAACGAAATTATAGTAGTAGGTTGTTGTAGTCAGCCATGTCACACGAAAGAGATAGAAAACGCAGGAGGACGTGATGGAAACCGAACTGTGACTCAACGCATCTGCGCGCATTAGCACACTTCGACAAAGCGACCATTAGGTTACACTCAAGAAAACCATTGACACGTACGCTGTGCATCCGAAGCTCACGTCAGCGTACAAAAAATGAAGAAGAAAGAAAGAAGGCAAAAAATAAAGGAAACGAGAAATGAGGAAGACATTCCACGTTCGTGAGAATACCATTGGCGTCCGTTGCCCTCTGCACTGCTGGCTATGATTGTTTGACTGTCGATGCGCGGATACTATACTCTGCAATGATAGCGTGCTGTGCCCGCAGTAAATGTATAGTGTAATAGAGAGATCGTATTTATTCTACCAGTACTAACCTACATGAGAATGAAACTTGGACGATAACGAAGAGAAGTTGACAAGATGCTGAGAACCACGCAACCAGTGATGGAACGACAGATGACAGAATCAATGTCAACGAACAGAGAGACGCAATAGCTACTTTTGAGAAAGCACGGGTAGCTAATATTCTAGTTACCCGCCGTGGTTGCTTAGTGGCTAAGGCGTTGCGCGGCTAAGCACCAGGTCGCGGGATCAAATCTCGGCCGCGGCGGCTGCATTTCGATGGAGTCGAAATGCAAACACGTTCGTGTGCCATGCATTAGGTGCACGTTAAAGAACCCTGGGTGGTCAGATTTATTACGGAACTCCCCACCATGGCATGCCTCATAATTTAAATCGTGGTTCTTGGTGCGTAAAACACAATATATATATATATATATATATATATATATATATATATATATATTATGGTTGAGATTAAGTGGCGGAACTTTAGCTTGACAGGTTATATAACGTGTAGGTCGGGTAATCGGTGATTTGCTAGGGTAACAAAATTGTTGCCGAGGATTGGAAAATGCGTACGTCGTCGGATTAGGTGGTGTGATGAGATCAAGAGATATGCAGGCATAAGGTGCAGAGAGAGAGAGAGAGAGAGAGAGAGAGAGAGTTTATTTGAAAGAATGTAGAGAGGTCAGCTTGAGCTAACGCGCTCTAACCAGCTACCCTGTCATGCGGAAGGGATAATAGGACGTTAAGGTGTGATGAGAGATGATGATGACCTACTAGACACGTAGGATGGCGTCAGCTGACGCAAGACATCAACTATTCAAAATGGGTGGCAGCGACCATCGTCCTACCACGGCCATAAGATGATGATGATTGAAACGACACTCATTTAGATCAAAGTCGTGGAGGGGACTGACGTACAGGTCACAACGCTCCGTTGTGCAGGATAAGGTAGTTGCGCATTAGCGCATTAGGCAGCCATCCCGCTGTCAAGAACAGATGCAACAATAAAGCTTCGCGTGGTCGCTCAAATGAAAAAGCAACAAAACTTCGCAGCATGGTTCGTGTGAAACGGGACAAATTTTCAGCATGCCCGTATGCCGTCGTCTGGACTGTCATAAAATTCCGCCTCATATCTGGACTGACCCGAACCAATTATAGTTTTCCCCCTCACTTGTGACTTGAACTAGCTTCCACAAAATCGTTTGCTTACCACATCGGAATTGCTGCCTGTAACTATTGCGGCAGCGGTGAAGCCATCTGACACGTTCTTTGTCGTCGTCCTCGTAGTTACGGCAGACAAATTATTTTAAGGCTGGGAAACTCTCTTTGAGAGACCATTTCACTTAAAGTTCGACTCAATGATTCAAATGTGTGCCAACACTGACTACTTAGCTTCGTTACAGATTCTCACAAGAAGTTGGTAGCAAGCAGTGTCCATAAACTGCCGTGGCGTTAAAAATTAAAAGAAATGTTATTAATTTCTTTGTTCGGGATTAGTATATTGCTTAACTTGTGGAATAACGTCATTCAATAATGTTTGTGTGTTTTGTACTGTTTCGTGTTTTTTATCAGTGCGGCTTCATAATAGCAAAGCCGTCATCGGTGTTGTGCAACATCGTGTTATTTCAATTAGTCAATTTTCCAGTTCTTATGTACCAAGGTCAATGAAACTTCAATCGGGTCTTTCTCTTCTATACTGCCCTTTCATCGTCATATATGTCATTGTTAACGTATCTAAGCAGTATATTATACCGAACAAGTATAAGCAAGCCCTATGTGGCATATAGTAAATATTTTCTTTTTCCGAAATTTTTCAGCATGTTCACAGTGCATATGTTGATATTGTTACGTGGAAAGAGAGGTTTAAATTACATTTACAGAATATTTACAATGCGTCCACTGGCATACAAGGCATACGAGACGCAAAACCAGTTCGCGCGGAATCAGAGAACGTCATCGTCTTCTGTATTGTCCTCAGCGTTGTCTCGAGCATTGCTTGGTGACATGACCCCCTGGGGCGAAGGCGCCGTCCCGATGATTGCTAGATCGTCCGAGTGGTATCGCTTGAGGCGCGTAACAATATTGTCACGCTATTTTGTGCCTAGTCTAAATCTCCGATCTGTCTATATGTTGTCACTATCTGACGTAGATGGCACCCTTCCGCCGTAGTGTTGAAGCACTCAATCTATTATCGCTTCAGCGGCAGCACCAGATATAGAAGTAATGGCCGCAAAAGCCAGCAAAAAAGCTTCTCCCTTCTGTAAATCAGTCTGATCGTTCTTGAAGAGCTTTCCGGATATGCACGGCAAACAAACGGTGTCGAGCGCTTCCTGAGCACAGCAGCCAACGACATTTAGCTTGCGCAGAGTAAAATGGATTCGCTGGAGTTTTCGTTATCAGATCGCGCGCAGTTGCATTCCCCCGTCGTACAGTGAAGTTGTACGCGGAAATCGCTCCGATTCAGACACCCGGATATAGCACCAGTGTCTTACGGGATACAATGTATGAGACAGGAAGGTTTGTCGAATCAGCTGCAGCAGCGTAAAATGTATCCTGACATTCCTCTGGGAAAGGTTATAGTTGAAGCAGGAACCGCTCGTAGGACGCCTACGGCGACTGAGCATTAATCTCTCTCACGACTGCCCCGGATACGAGCTATCCTGGTTTGCTCTTCGTGTGAGGAAGCATGTCTTTCCCTCCTGAGGCTTCTGCGTCACTTTATTTTTGTATTCTCTACAGGTAGTAGCGTTTTACGAACAGAAGTGAAAAGAAAAGAATAAAGCAAGTACGGGAAAGATACGTCTTAAAATCGAACCGCCCTTATATCCACCACGAGGCGAGCTTGCAAGGCTGGCGGTCCTACCCTAATCCCTGCCGACGAGAATGGCAGTTCAAGAGAAAGGTCATCCGCTTTCCTTTCTGACAGAGTCGGTAAAAGCCAAACGAACCGTGACATTCGTGCGTACGAAGCCACCCACACATCACAGAAGATGTGTATGCACACATCGTGAGCTGTGCCGCCTGCGACTGGCTGCCGCTGTAAGCGACAAAGCAAGCGCAGTGTGCCTGCTTTCGTATCGTCTGCTCTGCATGCTCGCGTGCATTTGCCAATTCACGACGCGTGCGACACATGGCAAAGAAATGATGCGACAGGCATTTATACGCAAAAGCCGCAGCGCACTATTCCTAACTGCCGCTCTGGCAGGTTCGGGTCACGTGCACAAAAAATAAAAAGAGGGGGGGTGAGCCTAATTTGTGCAGACGACCGCGAAGAAAGCAGAAGTGCCGAATTGCGGAGCAGACGACCCTCTGCCCGCGGTAATGCCGAAATAATCAAGCAGACGAACAAGCAGAAGAAGAAGCAAGAGGGTGCAGACGGCCCTCGCGGGATCTGGTTTTGGTTCGCCGTCGCGTCCCGCACTCTCGCCGAAGCCTCATATCGACCGTTACTCAGCCTGCAACCTGCTCGCCCACCTGACGAGATGTTTCTCTCAATGACCGTCGCGTGTGTGCGTGTGCCTTGTGTTGCTTGTTGGTGGAACGCCTTCAGCGGCAAGCTACGGGACGATACGGGTGAAGCCAGAAGGCGGGTGAGGGCGCGCAGGGAGGAGAGACTCACCCACCCGCCGGGTTTGTTTGTGTATTTATGCCGCCGGACCGAACGCGTCGGAGAGCTTCTTAAGAGGGCTTTCACCTGTTGCAGCCGCGCACGCCAAGGCATGCTTTGTCCCCGATTCGAATTCGGCTGGGCTTTTCGTACGAGGAACCGAGGAGCGCTAGGCACCTTTTCTTGTCCACTGCGCGCTCGCGCGGCGTGGCGATGCGATGAAAGAAATAGAAACAAAACGAAACAAGTTGCCACGCAGGGAGGGTGAAAAGAAGAGGGGATACCACTCACACTGTTTCTAACCCCCCCCCCCCCCCCCTCCCCTCCCTCAGCTGGGCGCTCGCATCGAATCGGCGGGCAGCCGGGCTTTCACTTTTATAACGGGAACTGAGATTTTCGGCTGGCTCACTGGTGAGAGAACCTCGTCTGCTACCTCACCGCACGTCGTCTGCTTGTGACCAGGAGTCGCTAGGCCTTATCGTCCCGTCGTAAGTTACTCGTTGGGTGTTCTAGACAGTGAGAGGCTTATACTCGTATGCCCTTGGTACTCGTATGCGCTTGGTGCATCGTGACGCTGACCTGAGACACAACTGTGCATTACCGGCAGCACTGGGATAATAACGACTCGAAGTGGCAGCCTTGGTTGCACGTGGTGATCGTCTGTAATTCATCTGTTGCGTCTGTGGTGTCGTGACTCCGCACAAGTCCACTGTGGCTGGAAAACCGTCTGCATCATCTGGTGAGGATATATATATACGCACTCTCATTACGGAGTTCAGATTTCATTTGACTGATGATGACGATGATGTTGGTAACGATGTCAATGCCAGAAATGGAGCGCTCTTGTTTTCCTTTTAGTTTTAGTTGTCACGGAATGCTGTAGATAGCGTCAGCTCGAGTATGAATTCCCGTTATCGAGTCTGTGAACTTGCCCCATTTTTATTTAATTATGACATCAACAAATACTCAGACCGAGGTGCGTTGTCTCGTTTTGGACCTATGGCAACGAAGCGGCACGCTTGAAGTGGAGCTCATGTCAGACAATTCTGGTTCGACGCAACGCATACAATATTTCAATTTTTTAGTTATAGCAAACGATTGTGCTTTCAGGGACCTTTTGGGGCTAGCGTTTGTTACAACCACACAAAGTTCTTTTGTTTGGCAGCTGCACTCTAAATTACGCGTATCTCTTGAAACATGACAAGGGGGAAAACGCAACTTCTGTAAAATGATATAGACAGACATGACGTTAACTGGCGGTAGGTTGGTGAAACGATCAGGATTTACACCAACATTTTTTTCTAGCATATAATAATTGAGAGATGTTGGTAACCTTAAGCGGAGCCGACTTCTCCTTTTCACATAGAATGTGAATACGTACTAAAAATGAGATAAACATAAATACAGGGCGTCACAAAACAAAAGATAGCTCAAAAGAACGAAAATGGCAAGCTTGAAGCATTAACTGTCGCGGGCCAAAGTTAGTATCGTCCATTGCCATTGCCATGTTTGCTATCTTCTTCTACCGTTACTTAATCATTACTTTCATTCATTCTCCTTATGCTTTCATCTTCCGGGACATAATTCACAAATCTCTCCGTTCGTAAGTGATTTTTGTTACTTGACCGGTGACCTTCGCTAATAATGTGACCAGCATAAGGATTGGCTGGAATTCGCTCTTACGAGCAATTCCAACGTAAGCGCTTCTCTTGTGAATATGGGCACTGAGGCTGCCCGAGTCATGCTTTCCAAACAAAGCTCGCATTTTTTTTTTACATTGCTTTTCGACTGCGTGTGGATAACCTTTCCAATAGCGGCGTTTGTGAACGACAATAGAAACAAAGCATTAGCTTGTATTTGTCCGATCCTCTTCTGTTGATGTCTCTTATGATCTACTTGGTCGGGACAGAAAAGAGTGCTTTGTAGGATTACTGGAGTTAGATCGCATGGGTATGAACAACGCTTAGTCCCACTGAGTCTGAAACAACGGACGACCTTTATTTTATTTTTCTCTCTTTTATGTCATAGATTGGCTATCCGAATTTGCCCAACACACCATAATTGCTGCAGCTCCAGCAGTATGAAGTCACAGCCGTATGGGGTCGCTGAATGTTCTGCTACCGTTAAAGACTACATGGATGGTGTGGCCGGGTGCCTAAGGGGAAGACACTGTCAAGAAAGAGAGAGAGAGACAAAGGAAAGGCTGAGAGGTTGACCAGAAAAAAACCTCACTTTGCTACGCTGGTTGTGCTACGCTGGGAAGATTGATTTAGAGATACAAGAAGGGGTAAAGATTTGCGAAACGGAAATCGGCACACAAATTCCTGCGGCGGCACACGCTACCTTCACAGCCTGTCTCGCAGGAGGCGAACTAGAGCTCCGGCTGCCTCTAGCGCACACCTCCGTTGTGGGGGCAGGTGTACACCTGCTCCCCCCCCCCCCCCCCCCCCTGGCTATAACGTGGGCAGATGCACAGGAAGTGCGAGAACGGAACGTTGCAGCCGCGAGTGTCACAAGTGGAGCGGGCGGCCCATATGATTGTACGCAGGAGCAGTAGAACGAGCAGGAACCGCGGATGTGTGGTTGATTCAGCGCCTAATACACAGACCACGTAACTGCAATGCTTAATGTTCGCGTGGAATGGTATCTCGATAGCGCAGCAAAACACGGACACGGGAAGAAACGACAGACGGAGACAAGCGTTTGTCTCCGTCTGTCGCTTCTTCCCGTGTTTTGCTGCGCTATCCAGATACCATTCCACATGACCGACCAACAAGCCCACATCGCCACCCTCGTCACACTTAATGTTCAGGCCAGACCGTACATAATGTCTCGGGGTAATAAACTCGCAACTCGCCCGTCTTCAACGCGAAGAACAGCTCGGAGCGAACGATTCCGCATAAAAGTGGTAGTTTGGGCTATTTCAAAACCAGCGGGAGGCTCCACAAATAGCCGTGCCGTTAAATCTACGGGATCGTTATCCCAAGGTTGCGGAGAAAGAAGGATCAGCAGTGTGGAGGGAATCCGTCCATTCTCACGGCTAAAACTGAGCCGAACCGACGGGCATTTGCTTTCTTCGGACGAAGAGACGCAGTTTGAAGAAGTGCGCGAGCGCGGAGATGGGGAAAGGAGGGCGCGTACGCCAGTCTATGTCCTGTTTCTCTCTACGCTCGCTGCAGCAGTGGAGCGTGCATCATACGACGGGGTCCCAATGCGTCAGTCCCAAAACTAGCGCACGGATACTTCCGAGCGCCACGAGGTCCTGGCGCCGGCCAATGCTGTGCTAAAATAAAACCACCACTCGCTACATCCTCACTGACCAAACGTATTTGGGTAACAAATAGCCGAGCGAAGAAGTTCGAGTAGACCGGCTACGGTGCGCTTTTTATATATAGAAAATAAAATGATGCATGACGCCTTCAGAAAATGGAAGAACGAACAAAACTTGGTAAGAAACATGCCCTTCGTTGTATACGTATATAGGTTTCCCACGTAAGCGACACACTCAAGTTAGCTTCAAGTCTAGTATTTATGTATATAATGAGTCCCAGCTAACGTTAGCCAAGCTGTTAAAAAAATGATATAAAAAACACGGTCGGTGCTCGGTTGTCAGAACGCCGACGACCGAACACCGTAGGTCTTATAATTGTATCTTGCACTGTGTTTCTTAAATATTTTAAATTGAAACAGACGACAACTTCGTCTGCTTCACTGTTCTCGTACAATATTCTTATCGCTCTTGAACATGCAGAAATTTCTTTGTAATTTACGCCTATAGCAAGAAGGTACCTGACCTAAAAGGCAGAACAGCAGCTGATATAACAGCCGATCGCATGAGATGTCACACATAGACTTGAAGGCCATTATATACACTGTCTTTTCGGGACAGCTTCTGTGTGTCTGCTAGAAGCTTGTGGCGCGAGCAAAAAAGAATTATTCAGACTCAACCCACATATTAGAATCTATGCAGAGTGAAGCTTTCATGAAGTGGTTGATTAGATGGCGATGCGTACGGTATTTTCTTTCATTCTATGCAACGTAAAATCTCGCGCAATGCTTACCTTTATCCACCATAAAGGTCAGTCACAACTTCATTCTCATGCAGTTTTTTTTTTTTTTTTGCGCACTACTATACCGCTCTCGAGCTATGCCGAAATGCAAATATTAAATTAGGCCGCGATGCACAGTGTGTCCACGCAGCGAACATACACGAGGACGAAGGATATGCATGGCGTTTGTCGAGGGACGAATCGTGATGACAGATGTATGCACAGACAAGTACGGCGAATGTGTTGCGACATTTAAAGATTTTTTTACTTCTTGTGCCATAGTGGCACCCGCTCGTTCTAGAAAATTCGCCGACAATAGGCGCACACACTGAGGGGCACAAACCGAATGGCTAAACCAAAGAATCCGTTGAATATAATGCGCTATTTCGTTAAGAAGTCGACGTGCTTTAGAGATACTTATTAGCCGACATTTTGAGTTCATGTTTTGTATAGGAATTTGTTCTCTATTACCCAGAACAGGTGTATGCTTACTGTAGCTATTTGTCGGTCAGCGTGCGAGGGTTATATAAGCCCCTTTGTTGGTACTAGCACTCGGCGCACTGCTAACCTTCGTATATATATTCACAAATGTATCCACCGAGATGCCCAGCAGAACCACGCCAAACCAGGGAGGGTAGCAGGCAAAGAAAGATGCGCTTTAATAAACACCAAAGATGAAGACGACGGGGTCAGTGTGCCTCTTCGTGTTGGCTTCATCGTCGCTATTTAATTTGCTCGCCCCATAATTTTCGAGCACCAACCTTCGCAAACCAGCCCAACAGCGTGCTTCATTATACGGGCTGAATTCCATAGACCTGTTAACCTAATGTGAGGGGAACTAATATTTCCGTCTCAGGAGCAAGTGAGCCTAAGTTTTTGTACCAGTTTCCTAACTGGTACTAACAAGAGCGGGTCGATATTATACGAATGATCGCGCGGCACTGCAAATAACTGAAGCTGCTTATTTTTATAACCTGTTAATGAAACAGAGGCGTGACATTTTCTCGCTTTTGTAATAATTTTGCTATTGAGTGGAAAACTCGCAATTTCGGTTATCATATTACGAGATTTTAGTTACTGTTCAATCCGGTGCACACCTCATTCTATGACTGAACGTGCTTCAGAAAAGAAAATTTCCCAAACTAAACAGACAACACTTATTTCAAAAATATCTCTTTCGTAATAAGTGTAACAGACTTTCACTCAGAAAAATGAAAAAACAAAGGGGAGGGGGGGGAGAAAAAAAACATCCGGTACGATAGCTGTGCTTGCTTTCGCGCGAGACTTCTTTTGCCACACCTTGGTTTGTTGAATTTAGAGAAATCTAGGCTACACCGAATCCATTTCGTTCCGGTTTGTTGCGGTTAACCAAAAGTTAAATATCCACCGACCGTCGGGCAGATGTGTGTAGTTCATCAAAGTGTGATGTTGGGCTAGTTGATGTACGTCTGTCAGTGTTTGTGGTGGAAAAGGTGACTGGAAGAAAAAAATAATAGATGGTCAAAAAGATCGCTAAATCACCAATTTGCCTCTGCGGCTCTTTCCAGGTACTGAGAGCTGCCAAACTACGAACGCATCAGAGATACAATCATAGCTAGGCGTCGACTTAGGTATAATAAGTTTGCTAAGCCACTGCTGCGATTTCTACATGAGGAGGGCCACCACAATACTCTTTAAATAAACAGCTATGCCGCAGGGCAAGCTTCAAAAAGAAATGGCTAGGACATTTAAATATTGTGATGTACTAAACAAGTGTATACCCTCGGGGCTATTGTTTCTGAAGACAACTAACTTATCGAGAGGAGAACGGCGACGTCGGCCTGACCTTTTCCAAAAGCTCCGTGATGACAGTTCTATTACCGGCTTGGAGTTCTGGTCTTGACGACCTGTACCGCCCACTGGTAGCGAGGGTCAACGACGATCATTTGTTGTTGCTTCTCGACTGTCTCGCAATTCGTCTCGTTTGAGTGACACGCCTACTCGTTCGATAAGCGCGCGTGGAGCTGCTGACCTTGGATATCGGTAAGGTCATCCTCCAACACACGTGCTCCACCCTCTCAATTGTGGTCGGCGGAGACTTCGTTGAGCGTTGTACGAATATTACAGATGGCGGCATAGCGCTGCAATCGCTCGGCTATATACAGTTGGAAGTCCGTGAAATTTACTCAATTTAGCCTCGGATTTAGATATCCTCTTTAGTAGCCTAAGTATCCTCTTCTAATTTAGTATTTAGTATCCTCTTCTAATTAGAGCGACCTGTGACGACATTTAGAGCCGAGCTTTGGCGTCCGTTGTCTATCCTCTCCTAGCAGACGACATCTTGGTCTAATTGGTTTGTACTACTCCAGGTACAAACCCAGATAACGCCTGGTTCCGTAAATCTGACCTTCTAGCTCAGCCAAGGTCAAAATCGGACTTAGCCTGCCAATACCGGCGGCTGCTGCGTACGCCGCGTGGGCGCCCATATCTTAAAAGCGATCTGCGATGTGTACAAAGTGCGCCGAGTGCTGGTAGCTTCGCATGCGCTCTGCTTTCGACGCTTAGCTCGCGTTGAAGCGAGACGCAGCATGAAGGTCAATTCACTCGCTGCCACGCCGAGTAGCGTCTGTGTCCTTTCCCAAAGCAAGCAAAGCTGTGCTATTGCTCGACAAACTTGGTTTAAACGCGTTAAACCGCGGCAAATAGTTTTAATTGCTGCCCGCAGCCATTCCCCCCACCTGAGCCGAGGCTGTTTCGCCCTGCTGCGCGGAGAAAGCCACTCGTGGCGATCCTCCTCTTCGCGTGCGACTCGGAGGAAAGTGGCGGTGCTCTTTGAGCCGTTTCACTGCCCGAATTCGCCCGCGGCTTTTCGTGTGCATCCCCTGCGCACACGCGATAACGGCTGCGTGGGTGCACAGTTTCTTGACGCGCCACGTGGTGATGAATGGGGAGAACTGAGGCTCGGAGTTGGTTGCCATGCCCTGCCCCGTTTAAAACTGTGCAGCTTTTGCCCAAGCTATGCAGCTGACGTCAGCCAGTCGAGAAACCACGACTCAGGGTTCCTCTCAGGCGTTTTGCCTGCGCAACCGTATCGTTTCCTATAAAACTGCATGAAGAGAACTCCAGTGCTGCAATTGTTCAACTACCACAAAAAGAATAGTTAGTACTCCTCCGAGCACAAGCATGCGTACCAAGAATTACGCGATAAAGCCGATGTTTTTTCCCGCCTATAATGTAACTACGATGAAATTGAGGACTGCAGGTCAAACTTCGTGCTACGAGCTTTCCAGTGCACTCGTCAATTTCAGTTTGTGCATCTGAATTATGAATAATTTTTTTTTCGGCGACCCTGTGGTACGCATACCTTTGCTCGCAGCTTCACGTGAATTTGTAAAAGCATCGTGTTTGGAGCTGCAAGCATTCTTGTAGCACTCTTTATAACGTTTTAAAAAAATTATGGGGTTTTACGTGCCAAAACCACCATCAGATTGATTATGAGGCACGCCGTAGTGGAGGACTTCGGATTAATTTGGGCCACCTAGGGTTCTTTAACGTGCACCTGAATCTAAGTACACGCGTGTTTCCTGCATTTCGTCCCCATCGAAATGCGGCCGCCGTTCCCGGGATTTGATCCCGCGACCTCGTGTTTAGCAGCCCAACACCATAACCGTTAAGCAACCACGGCGGGTCTTTTATAATGTTTTGTCTTTCTAAACTTCCAAGCGCTCGTAGTTTACCAGACACAGCAAGGTAATTAGTCTCGGTGCCGCCCGCATGCATTATTGTTGTGAATCGTTGCATTGATGATGCCATATCTCGTTGAAATGTGTATACTTGTGACATCCCCAAGGCCGTTTAAAGCCACAAGTCGAGGCGAATCCATGTACTGTCCATGATTCCCATGCTGGCTGAACTGCCATGTTTGCATCTACCGTGCACATTTCTCTCTAGTTATTTTTGTAGGAAGGCAGCCTGTGCATGTGTGGAGGCGCCAAAACACTTCACTAAAATGTATTCATCCCTGTGTAGGCATCCTTCTATGGAAAAGAGACCGAGGCTCCGAGAAGGCCTCCGAAATATTGTCCTGGTTACACTGATTGCCACGGCTGCCTGTAAGCTATTGTCAAGGAAAACACGATACTGTGAACGCGTAGATGCTGTTTCATTATCTGGTGTAAAATTCGAACGTGTACTGAAGACATTGGAAGCCACTGATAAAGAGAGTGATCAAAGAGAAGGCAATGGTGATCCCGTTGGGTAGCCGTGTGTTCTTTGTTTTGTAGAGCAAGTAGTAAAAATGAACAATCAAACATAGGCCCCATTCATCACCTTGCTGAAGGCGTGGTCAGCGAATGCTTCTCGTGTATTTGGCTGTAAGAATAATAGTGCTGTAGTGTTCCATTCCTTTTCCCGCTTTTTGCGATAATGCAAACGAACCACGTTGCTTTGTTCCCATCCCCTTCGTGCCTTTGCTTTGTGCTCTTGAGCAGTAACTTGTCAAACGGCCGCCAACAAGATGGAGTGAGTCGAGCACTCATTCAGTCTCGGTCTCGGTACTCAGCCTGGGTCGTGTCAAGCTCTTTACTACGTAGTTTTTAGCCCAAAATCACCATACAGATCGTAAACTGGAAAATAAAGTTGATCTGATTGAGTGATTGATTAACTGGTCAAAAGTAAGACGGACGCCGACCAAAAACATAAAAAAAGACGTTTCAGCTCCAATACGCTTATTCCCATTGTGAACAAGGCGCCGTACGGGAGCCGAAACGTCTTGTTTTTGGTCGGCGTCCATTTTACTTTGACTAGGAGCAATCCCGATCACACGAGTTTTTGTCGAGCTCTCGATTTCATCGATTAATTGTGTAATTGTTTGATTTAATAAACGCTACCAGAGCTGGTCGCCATATACTCGTATAAGCTACAATATGGTGGCAGTGTGTGAGTTCCCCGTATAGCTTCCAGAACGCTGATCATTTTTTACTCGGACGAAACGTGCGATTCCACCGAGTAGATTCATCTCCTCGCTCTCTGCTGCTCCGAGGAGGAGGAGGAGGAAGGTAACCGTGGACGGCGTTGCAGCGCGGCAACTCGGCGACGAGGGGCTGGAGAGTGTTTCTTGCGCGCACAGAGGCGCGTGCAGGCGCGTTTTGCTTGCCCACACGCCCTGTCGTGCGAGAAGCAGTCGTCACGCAACGGTGAAGGCGCGCGCGTTCGCAGCAGCTTTCGTGATGTGGAAGCGTCGTCGCGCCCCCTTGTGTGACTGCACACCCCGCATATCCCTCCTCTCCAAACCCTTTCCTCCACCAGAAGTCTCTGGTGGACGGGCTTTTATCTCGACGAAAAGTTCCTCTTGTAGAAGCTGCCGAACTGTATCGCTGCTATACGATTCCTCCTCGGCTGAGGAAAAAAAAGCGGCGAAACGAGTACGCCGAATTGGCGTTTTATTTTTTATTTTTTTCCTTCTTGATCCTGCTTGGCCCCAAAAGAAATAATAAGGAAATCGACCGCTATCTGATGAGCAGTACGCGAACAAGGCTTCTATTCCCCTCATCGGGGCAGTGTGTTCGTGGCATTCCTTCTGCAGGTCAGGGTTAACTCGGCGGTCGATCTTCCTTGAAGTGTCTCAGCGCCCCGATATAATCCCTTCGCCGAGACCTTTCGACGTCGTAGCATGCAATCCACGGTACATTGGGCAGCCCCCATATGTCGCTAGTGACACCCTTGCACTGACTATATGTCAAGTGGGTCACCGGTGACTTGTATCCTTGCGCGGAAACAGCCGCTGGCATTTCTTGACATTTTCTAGCGTCTGTGATCCTCTGGCTTTCGACATCAGTGCATGCTCCGTCCGTGTTACAATGGCCAGCCCCCAGAGGTCGCTGACTAGTACAAAGAGGCCGCTGTGGCTCATGTCTTTGGAGAAGCAGCTGGTATTCCTTGACATTTTACAGTGTCTGTTATCCTCTGGGTTTCGTGGTCGGAATATATTGCTTTCAAGATAACGTCAACTGCTCGACCATCTTGCAAATCACCAGCCCTTTACATGAACTCACTGTATTGTTGTTCTCAATCTACCACTTGTCGATAATGATTACTGTACTAATAATGACGTGGTCACACCTTTCGTAGAAGGCGGACGTGGATATTACGTCCTGCGGGCATTGGGGACAATGCGTCATCTATGCTTATATGCATGAACATTGTGCTCCCGAAAGGCGTACTCACGGTGATATAGCCGTCATAGTCGAACGAAACCGTTCGTAAGTTATCTTCAACAGAGAGGCTGAGCCAGTTTTCAGACGCACCGGTAAAACAGAACAGCGGTGGATGAGTATCGTGGTCGTTGTACGCTCTTCAACGAGCCCAATTGAACAGGTTTACGATTGCCAGATAACCGAAGAGGTCAGTTTGGCGGGCGAGGTTCAGCTTAGAATGGCTGTTGAATCAGTAATACTTCGTGGCACTAGCAGTGCGCCCCAAAGACGGGCACAGGCAACACCACCTAGATGGCACAAGGCACTCCGATCCATGACGTCATGCTACCTGGCCCGACAGACATAGAATCGAATGGGGATGCTCCGGAGTGAGTCGTGGTGATATTGACGTCACCGTTTTCGTCACGCCAGCCTGGGTAATGGAAATTTTGGGCCAGGCAGCGTGACGTCATTGATCGGAGTGAACAAGCATTGTGATATTTAGGTGGTGCTTGCACAGGGCACTAGATGAGACGACGTGAGAACCACTCACATCCAATGCAAGTTTTGATGCCGTTTGGGATGGTACTAGACAATGGAAATTTCTGCAGCAGTTTTGCATTTGTAACTGCTGTGTTGTTCCGGAGACTAGGCCATTGTCAACGCACGTGGTCGCAAGTGGCATGACCACACAGGATGATCAAATGGAGACGGGGCGAGGAACTTAGTCAGTGGTTAGATGGTGGGCGCTACAAGTGGCATGCACTGGGAAAGCGGAAAGTGACGAAAGCTTCAGTATTTTCTTCATCTGGGACCCCTGTCTATCTTGGATCGCATCGCGGCCTTATGCATGCATTCGGAATGCATTATACGCGTGTGTGTCGGGATGCCATATTGCGTATCGTGCAACTTCTCGCCTTTTGTCCACGTGTTCCAGCAAACTCCTGGTTAGACCACTCGAATGTTTGTGTGCCTTGAAGTTCATCATAACGAGATTCGACTTTGCACTGTGATGAAATAGCGTAACTCTAAGATGGCATGTAATTAACGTGCACGCATAAGGCTCTAGAAATGGTAAATTCGACATAGTTGATACGCGGGCGAACGACACACATAGTAGTGTGTAAAGTAGGCATACACGGCGCATACACTATGTGCCCATCACCACTTAGGTTCTTATGCACGTACAGGTGCATCTAGAGATTGAAGATCTACTAAGCACCGCATAAGGCGGCTTGTAAGATGAACACCAAAGCTGTTGTGTCCTCTTCTCTTCTCCTTAGATATTGCGTCCTGATGTGACCACACAATTTCCTCGCTATTGAGATATAGATAGCTGTTTATTGAAAATCAAAGTGTTAAGCTGGCGTACAGAGGCGTGCTCTTTTCTCTGCACATCACCTCAGAAAAAAAAAGTGCTTAGCACTGCTTTATTTCTTTCTCAAATTTTGAAGCCAGATCACATTTCATATTCCGGATCATTCAATACAACACTAGGCACTATTACTTGTGTGATTTGTCAAGAAAAAAAAAAAAAAAGAGAACTTGTCTTCGCCTGCGCCCCTCGGATGCACCCTCCAGGAGTAATGAAAACCAATCTCGAAGGCCCTGCTTTGCCGCTCAGCAAACCACGGAAGCGACAAGGCGATGTCATAGCCGCCATGTTTTGGACATCACTTACGCCGAAAGGCTTAGGTGAAGGCAACTCGCAAATTTTTTATTGTAAGTCCAGCAATTGTAACAGTGCAAAGTGTTATAGTGAAATATCTGGCCAGTAAAATGCGACCTTGCTAGTAAACTTGAGCCAGAAGCAGAGCAACGGTAAACGGGAAATGTTTTTTAATTGTGTGCAGTGGCCCTAGTTGACTGGCGGGCAGAAATAGAAAAGAGAGGTAAAGGTGTACGTCTTTCACCAAATCGTGCAGCCATTGATGAGTTCTCTTTTTACGTTTGCCTATTCCGTTCGAGTGACGTCCGTGTTCATCCCTCGCAGACCGGGCTTACGTGGGCGGTCGGCCACAGCCCAGCCGGCACCCGTCGCACCAGCACCACCATCACGCACACCACCTGGTGGGCCACCACCCGGCCTCCGTGGCCCACTCGCACCACCACCAGCCCTCGGTGGGGCACCACCAGCAACAGGCCAGCTGCTCGTCGAGCGGGGGCTCCGGCTCGAGCAGCGTGCACAGCGCCGCCTACCGGCCACAGGCGCCCCTGGTCAAGGGGCCGGCGCCGGGCAGCGCGGCCAGTGCGGCGCGGGCGCGCAGGCGAAGGATGAAGTGCCTCATCTCGCTGGGACTCATACTGCCCGCGCTGGCGGGAGTCATCGGTGAGTGGCCAGCTGGGCTGGCTGTACACGCGAGCTCTCTGCTTCCAGAATGACGAAGAGCCCGAGGATTTAGAGTGATCATTAAAGGGTCTCTTCCAGTGACCCCACTGGAAGTGACCCGCATGCGCCGTACCATAAACATATTTGATCATATGGGTTTATATGGGAACATACAGCTTTTCATACGGGATCTTGCATGAGATCAATCAACCAACTTCGGATGTCACAATTATCACCCTATTGCAAGGAAGGAAGGAGGAATAAGCGGAAAGACAGGGAGGTTAGTCACTTCTCAGACCGACTGGCTACCCTGTGTTGAGGAAAGGGATTAAGGAAATAAAATATAACAGAAAAGATATGTTCCAAAAAATAGAGGAAGGAAGTGCACACACACACACACACACAAAAAAAAAAAAAAGACCCATGCCCCGTACCATACTCACATATGATCATATGGGTTTATATGGGAACATACAGGTTTTCATACGGGATCCTATACAGGGTTCTATATATATTTTGAAAAATATTCAAATATCACGTATCTGGACAGGACCAAGGTAACGTTGTTTGCCGTCGCTTGGAGATACTCAGATTATTTTTTGCATTCGACTAATAGCATAATTAGTCTTAATTAATTAATCAACTTCTCAAATATTATAATTAGATGAAAAGTGTCAATGAGAAAATTGTAGAGCAACACGAAAAACTCCCCATGCAGCTTTCTGTTGCTTAATACGCGCTACATAAAAGTGTTTTTCTGAGCGTGAAAGAAGCCCGCGAATACACGCAAAGTGACTCGAGCGGCCAGTCGCGCGGCAATATTGTTGGCCGGATTTAAGATCTCGCTTTCACGAAGCAAGCATTTTCTTAAATGGATAGTGCCGCTTCAACTTCGTTATAGTGGAGTTTTACTTATGACTGGCGTCGAAGTCTTAAACCACTTGCGTTCGCGGGTCCGAGAACTCCACCGTAGCGCTATATATTTGCTTTATGCCCTTCGGAATCCCTTTGACAAAGCCCGTCTCCTCGGAGGAATGCATGATCAGTTCCCGACTATTCGTAAAGCCGACCTCTGCGCCTTTCACTGGCGGCAAACTCTCCTTTCTTGACCCCGTGAAACGGCGACCGCCAACGAGCGGCCGCTCATGCGGAGCGAATGTCACGGAGAGCTTGGCCGTATAGCAAAAGTAATGCCTCGCGCGATCGGCGACGTCCATATGGAGTAGCTTTATGCGTTTATTTATTCATTTCTCGGCATCTTTGCGGCGTCTTCTCGGGGGCTTTGCCGCCTCGATTGCGACAACGCCACAAGTCGTTGACCTTCTCCACCGCTGGCGCAGAGAAGAGGAAAGGCCGCATATATACGTCTGAGGGGTATTCATACAAATATTCCTCTACGGCAGTCTGGCACTGCCGTCGTTAGAGCGATCGTTCAACCGCGAAGGGAAGTATGCAGATCTTACTTCACTGCGCCAACGCGCTTGGTTGAGGGAGCAATTGTGCCCTCTGTAATGGTTTTAATGCGAAGCGTTCTATATATGCCTCCTTCCAGACACTTTGCGGAAGTTAGGTATAGGTAGATTTCTCCCTCACTACATTTCGAACCATCGAATCGAAGTTCTGCACACCAGTTAAATGCTGTAACAACTAGGCCACGATAGTGCGCATACTCCTCTCGTACCAAAGCTGACTTCGGAGATGATGATAGTGATCTATAGGAGGAAATGACGCTTTGGAGATCTTTGGCGCGTGCGTCACTTGCCGGTTTCTAATGTCCTTTCCTCGTGACAGCTAGCGCTTTGAGACGCTGTGTTAGACTGAACCGCGTTCGGGATCGGCCCACATTACCCAGTACTTTTCTCGTAACATCTAACACTATGTAGTAACTGTGCGACGTTGTAGCACTTTCACGATTAACGATCGTCAGGTTGATCCCATTTTAACAGTTCTTCGCCGGAGCACTAATGCCATTGTCGTTTTAACGTATAGACCACGTGCCACACACATAGGTATACGTACGACTATAGAGCACTTAGTCGCAGGTTAAGTAACAATTTGTGTATCTCCCGCTTACGCCCGTTACATACCTCTGCAGAAGGCAATAGTCGGCCTGTCCTATAAATGCGCGTCGAATGGATGTAGTAGGAATCGTGCCGTGATGATCACCGTCGTCATTGCCTTGCTGATTTCGTCACACAAACACACAACTACTCGATTTACACGAGTGCGTTGGTCCACCTCGTAAAGCTTTGCCGAACCCTAAACAATGCTGGATGGTTCGCAATATGATACGAGCATACACAGATTCCCATAGTGCGTGGGATCTGTGCCATTTTCTCGTACCTCATACCTTCTTTTTTTTAATCGCATCTTGCTTTTTACGCACGATGAAAGAAATGATTTCAGGTTTGAAGGGCATTCCACTAAAATAAATAGTTGATGGTTTAGTAACTGGTGCACGTGCGTTGATTATTATTATTTTTTTTGCTAGTGCTCGATTTCGATAGAATTGTTAATGTTGTCATGTTACCGCTTTCGTGCAACACGATCTTGCTGCATGCAAATGCTACTCAATCGATTAGGATTAGCATCTGTGTGGCGTGATGCTGAATGCATCGATATGCCAGAATTCGTTTACCTTACCCGGTGCGACGGCGCGGGAACTAAGGACGACCAAGAAAAACGGTAAACGACTCTGGGAGCGTCTTCACCTTGGCGAAGCCGGTGACATCACAGGCGTCGTCCGTAAACGAAGCGGACACGCGGGGTCACCAGCAGGGAGGCGTGGGTACACAAGTAAATAGAACGCGGAAAGAGCCGAGAGAACGCGATCCGCTGCGACCCGTGTCGCACTCGGGGTCTCCGGGAAAGTGTGTCGTTGCCATCGAAGGTGAACAGCGGCGCTGGGAAGCACACAGAAACGGGGGCGGAGGATATCTGCATGCCGCACGTACCTCCCTTCGAGACACCGACTCGGATTGCACTGACGCCCGAGGGTGGTTCCCGATGCCAACTTTCTGCGAGGAAATTTGCTTCCAACTTGACGTCGACGAAAGCGGATCCGGCCCTCCGAAAAATTCACAGGGTCTCTTATGTTATCCCTAAGACGCCTTGAACTCGAAAGCCGAAGTGCCGATGCATTAAAGACTGACACATGACGTACTCTCTTAGTCATCCACTTTAAACCTCCCTGCCTTTCCCACCCCGTTTATATCTCTCTCTCTCTTTTAAATCGCCGAGTCACCGCTCTTAGGTCATCCCTCTTATTTCGCTTTGTCATCACTCTTAATTCGCTTAGTCATCCACGCATGCCTAGCCACGCTTTAGCCCGCTCTAACGGCCTCTAACTCGCCTGAGGGGTCACGTGACTTGCTTGCACGATTTCATGTCGACGACGCGGTTTTCGCTCAAGGACGTTGAAGGTCGACTGAACGATGAGACATACAGGCGTATAAGGCTTTCGCCTTAGTAACGCTCGGCGCGTTTCGGCGGTGAGTCCCTCGCATTTTAAGACAGCGGCGTTTCGAAACAAAGTGATTTTTGCCCGTCAAGTTACCCAAATGGGCACAGGCGTCGCCCGGCCTGACACTCGTCTTTCTTCCGGGGTGAACTGTCCTCGGCAAATACGCCGTGGTGGGCGTAGTGGCTTTGGTATTGCGATCAGGGAACAAACGGGGATAGCCGTTATTCTAGTTCACATTAAGCGGAAGAATGGAGCTGGGCAGGTCATGTAATGCGTAGGAGGGATAGCCGGTGGTCCATTAAAGTTACAGAATGGATACCAAGAGAAGGGAAGCGCAGTCGAGGACGGCAGAAAACTAGGTGGGGTAATGAAATTAGGAAATTTGCAGGCGCAAAAGATTGCTATACTTAGCACGAAAGGATGAAGTGATAAACACAGATGTCGTTCGTTAAAGGCGCACTAACGACAACAGAAGAAAACAATGTGATGTCTGACTGTGTTGGCGTACTGCTGTGCTTGAGATATTGAAACGAAGGGAAGCGCTCGAGAGTGTGACGCCACAGCTAGTACTGCTCGGTTGTTTGTGGTGCGCACTTCTTCGAAGGCTCGCGCTGACATAAGCGAGAGAGAGAGACAGAAGAGAGAGATATAAGTATAAATTAAAGTCTGGGCCCTTAACCAGGACTGAGCCCGGTTGGCTATCCTGCATTGGAAAGGGGAACAGGGGAGGCAAATATTAAGAGAATAAGAGGAAGTCCAGTGTTGATGTCGTCGACGTACTGAAATTTATCTGCTCTGTGTCACAGACGGTAGCTCAGTCCGGTAGTCCGGAGAGCAAGATAAGTCTTAAGGGAAAGGCAGGGAAGTTAACCAGGCTGCGCCCTGTAGGCTACCCTGCACTGGGGAAGGGGGCCAGGGGATTGAAAGAGAAGAAGGAAGAGCAAGGAAAGCAGAAAGGCAGGGAGATAAACCAGAACAGGGAATCCGGTTTGCTACCCTAGTAAGGCATGCTGTTGGGCTAGTCGGTTCATTGATTCTGCAAATTGTTTAAACTGCGCGAAGAAGACAGGACGGGAACAGACAGGAACAGCGCTTTGTGTATGCGTCTATGTTTCTGTTCCCGTCCCGTCTTCTTCGCACAGTTTAAACAATTTGCAGAATTGCTACCCTACGCTGAGGGAGGAAGGAAGGAGAGTTATAAAGATAAGTAGATGAGAGAGAGAATCACATACTATCACAGTCGGCAATGATCACCGCACACTATACCACAATACCGTATCACGTGCAGCACAGCGAACATGAATTAAAAGCTGAAGCCGTTCTTGCAGCTTTGTTGTCCTACGAAATTGTAGCGGTGCTTTCGGCGCTCTCTGCTGCGATGGATTATGAGGTTGGCATTCCAAAATAGTTTGTTCCGACAATGGTCTGTGATCAACGAGCTAGAGCAGTCTCTGCCCACTGTAGCGAGCACAGCCACAAAGAATGTGTTAACGGGTATCCTGACGACCACATTCATCACACGTTGCGTTGTCAGCCATTCCAATGCGAAAAAAAAGTAAGCCTGGAGCGCCTTCGAGCAATTCGGTTTTCTTCGAAACCGGGCTTTAGCGACTGCCCTGGTCTGCAATGCTGTCGTATACGATTGGTCGGATGTCGGATCGCACGTGGAAACACAACGTGTTGACGTCTCTTTTAACTATTCTTCACATAGTCGGTGATTTGAAGATTGTTTGTAAAGCCACTTGGAATGCCTTCTGAGACTGAGACTGCCTGAAACCCTGCCAGTCTTACTTCACGTAATACGGTGCAGGTTAGCGCAGATACTGCTTCGTATTTTACGTGAAAATGCAATTTTTCTTGAAATTCATCTTCTGCCCTTTCAGTATCAGTTTTCTTATGCTTTTTTTTTTTCTTTCCGTCTGCGCTTATTATTGCCAAGGCGCCTATGCTGCGCTTTAGCGTTGTCCTTTGGGTCAGGCCCCATGGTGCTCTCAGGTCTAAGCAGTGATTGTCTCGTGTGTGTGTGTGTAAACTTTATTTAAAGAGGTCCGGAGGCTCGACTTAAGCCGAGGCGGGCCGCTCCCACGTTGGCACTGTCAGGCCAAGCCCTTCAGCGACATCATGGGCCCTCTGGACAGCCCTTAGTTGGCCTTGAAGCAATGGGCTTTGTATTCTTTTTTCCCATCGAGTCCATTCTTCCAGGAGGCTGGGAAGAGTAGCGGGGCCCCCCGCGAGCATATGTTTTATTTCAATGATGCCATTACATTCCATCCTAATCTCCCTCTCTGGATATATTTTGTTAATGTGGTACGGCGTGGGGTATGTACCCGTTTGCAATAAGCGCAGCGAGACTGCCTGAGCCCTGTTTAGCTTTTAGTGTGGCAATGGGAATTGCCTGCGTCCTAGATAGTAATGTTTGGTTATCTCATTATAAGTTAATAAATAATTGTCTCGTAGTCAAAATAATTTTTACGTTCAGCAATTGATTGGCTGCCGGAGAAACATAACTTTAACAAATCACTTTATTCTAAACGGGGTGCGTACTCAAACTCAGCGCCCTATGTTGAGTTTGTCCACTCCGAGAAACCACATACCCTTTCGCGAAACATACTATCGGCAACTATGGAACTCTACTGGAGCTGCAAGTTCAGCTATCACGGGAGTGAAGGTTAGCGCGTGAATTTGACTAAACTTCGTCCTACTGGCGTCTTCGAACGGATTGTGTGGCTTTGCAAATCGATCACTTCCAACAAAATGTTTCGTTATAAATACAGTTCGCAGGGGTCGCACGTGTTCGCAGGGACTAATTTCCATGCTATGTTGAGGAAACCACGAGTGCTTGGAAATTTAGAAAGATAAAAGCGTAATAAATAGCATCACAAGAAAGTTTGAAGTCGCGAGCAGGAAGCGTATGCAAATCCATGTGTACTTAACCATCATTCCCATGGTACCTGAGGGTGGTGGGGATGATGGTGATGATAATGATGATGATTTAAGGGCATCCCCTTTGAAATGGGGCGGCGACAAATAGTCACCTAGCCTGCTTGAGTTAATCAGGTATGCTATACATGTTCTTTATCTAGCATATTTTTATACATCTCCTTAATCTGCTTTTTTTTTTCTTTTTTTGAAATCTACCTTGTACTGCTGCATATGACTGGAACAGATCCGGTCGTATCAATCTCTTCCCTGCTTTCTTTCTACCAATACTCTAAACTTCACTTGCTTATCTCGACTGCTGACCGGTTGATTCCGTCCACTTTAAATCCAAGCGCTTCTGGAAGGATCACAGCGCCATAATTCATGTCTCTAGTGAATTTAGTAGGAAACTCTATGGGCCAGAAACTGTGAATGCTTACTATTTGCGGCGAGTACAGCAGAAGCCACTAGAAAGGTGTCTTGCGTGTTCAGGACGTGCGGGTTTGCGGCTTTATAAATATGCGATGCATGCGCCGACTTCGTCCACTTTATTTGCGCACGTTCTCCTATTCGTGGTCATCCATCAAAGTAGGCAACAAAGCGCTTTCCGGGTTTCCAGCTTTTTGGTCCGCTGGTTTCTTGTTCTGCCGTGATAGGGCGGCGGGCGTTGCGTGCTCCATTTTGATTCCGAGTCGCCACTTCCAGTAACACTCCGAGAAAGATTGGAATACGAAAATAAGGGAACTGACGAAAATCAAGCAGTGGCTCGGCGAGCGGCGTTTAAATGCATCGGGGTATACACTGGACTGCGTATGAAAAGAAGAATGTAACTGCAGCTTTATAAGACTTTATAAGCAGTCAAATAATACTGGTCCCAACAAGTGTCGCTACTGAACACCACTTTGAAGCGAAGCGATAACAACACAAAAGCCAAAAAGAAAGTGATGACGACTTGCAGCGTGGCGTAGTATGCCGTATTACGCGACTGTGCGTATTACGCTGCTGAACAAGCACAAATGACGCAATGACGTCGTAGTGCTCGAGACTTCAGAAAGCTGAAGGTTAAAAAAAAGAAAAAAGAACTATTTTAAAGCCAAATCTTTGGCTCTTTCGGCCGTTTTCGTGGTTGGTCGATGGTCGGACTCTGGAAGGAAATCGTCCTTTTGTTAGTTCGCTTGCTTGCTCGTTCGTTCGTTCCCTCCCGCTCGTTCTTTATTTCGTTCGTTCGTTCTTTCTTTAGTTCGTTCGTTCGTTCGTTTGTTCCCTCCCGCTCGTTCTTTATTTCGTTCATTCGTTCGTTCGTTCGTTCGTTCGTTCGTTCGTTCGTTCGTTCGTTCGTTCGTTCGTTCGTTCGTTCGTTCGTTCGTTCGTTCGTTTCGTTCGCACTATATTCGCTTAGTGGCAATCGCCCTCGATGGCTTCTGCCCAATTTCGGTTTTCCTACTCCACGTCTTTCTGGCTCTTCCTTGTTACTGCCACCACAGCAAAAGCCGCCGCACTCTCTAATCTGGCTTATTCTCGTCTCTCTCCCTTTAATACGGGATTCTCCCTCGCGTGACCTTTTCACATGAGGTACACTCCGCCTGCGGCAAGTGGACCCGGCAGGCAGCTACGCAAGGGCGCGTCAAACGCGAGGACGCGCAGTGGCATTGCGACGGCGCCGCTCTGCGCAACTTGAGGCGAAAAACACGGAGGTGCCGCCCCCTTTCCCCCGCATTTCCCTCCTCACCGCGGAATAAAAAAACGAAGCTCAAAATGTGAAACTGGAACGCAGAGTCGTCGGCCGGTTTTAGGATGTAGGTGAGCAGCGGCGCCGAGAGCGTCGTCTGCTATCTATCGCGCCCGGTGGTGGTGACCGCTCTCCAGCAGATCGTCTGCTACTGAACGGCTAGGAAGGAGCATGGCGATGCAATCCAAGCACCAAATCCGTGCACCGCTGTAGAAACAGCAATGTGTGTGCGCCGCTGGGGATATTTCGGAGATTGTCAAATTCCGCGATATTCTGTCGAACGTGCCACCTTGTCAGTTGTGATTGGCTGACAAGGCTGCCACGGCCTCCTTGATTGGCTCAAAATGCCAATGAGGTGAAACCCGACAATCATGACGCAATTTAACGGTGTCTCGAATAACAGCCCCTGGTCATAAGCGAGATCAGCTAACACATGTGATTTGGCGCTCTTTGTGATGGGGGGGCTATATTTTCTCGCATGGCCGTCTGCCATTACTGTCGTCTGGCCGTCTGCTAATGTCAGCCGTCTGCTAACACTGTATGTTCCCCTACATTGTTTTCACTATGGGACCTCCTCCTGCACGATATCATACCCACCACTGTACATGCATTTTACCAGCCTAAACTTGAAACTTCAAACGCACACGAACTGGAACACTGGCGAACTGATCAACTGTGCTTCGACGTGTGTAGGAGTAAATCATGACGACGATGCTACTACGATAGGTCACCAACTCGGCCAAGTATTCGCTTTACCAACAGTAAATGATTTAATGGTGTTTGCACGTAGATTATCGTGCAAAAAATCAATAAACCATAGGTGTGATAAGCTTACGTTATGCACCAGAACGTTGATATATCTCACAGGTCTTATTTTTGAATCATGGGAGCTGCCATGTCGGAAGTACTTTACTTGGCTGCTAAATATGAACACTTCCTGGTACTTCGACGCGGTGACGCTAAGTTAACACAGCTCGTCATAGCCAGTCGCGCAAAGAATTCTTTCTTTCTTTTTTTTTTTCACAGTGCATGGCGAAGCACTACTTATCACCAAATTGAAGAAAGCACTGCGACACTTCGGCACGTTTTGCAGCATCGTCTGCTTACACCCTGCCCGACATCAGACGACGTAAACTCCGCTATTCTTCCTCAGCAGAGGAGTAAGGTGCAATGCGGTATGCGCGCGTTTCCGAATGGCTGACGCTACCCGCGCCCCTTGCAGCGCTGCACACATTTAGTGGAGCACGGTGTAAGGAATAAGAGAGAACATATAGGGAGAGACCTAAACAACGACGGCTGGCAGAGTGGTCGGGAGAGGAGAGGTCTCACTCGCTCGCAGGCGACCATTTATCAATCAGCGAATCAAGGTTGCGGGTCGCTCAACTCAATTGGGAGCGCTTTTCGGGCTTCTGCGCGCCGAAAGCAGAGTGCAAGTGAGAACCGTGTACTGTAGGGACGCGCTCGAGGCATGCCTTATATCAACGTCGTCGACCTACAACCGCAAGGCGCGACGTAGGTGACGACGCGATCTTCGGCAAACTCGCCACGGCTACCCCGAAGCGAAGCAATCGTACGCGCGTTTCGGACGGCCCGCGAAATCGAAAACGCGAAGGATTGAGTATAGACGAAGAACGATTTGATGTCATTGGCGAGTGGTGCCGGCGAGACGAGCGCCCGCTGCCGAAAATAGAAGCTCGTGGAATGCGCCTGCCCGGTCTATCCGAAAGTGTGTCCTCCCGCTGTCATGTCTGATTCGTCTCTATGCGAGTAATGAGCCATCGAAACGCTGATCGCGTCCTCTTCTGCGTGTGTCAGAGCATGCTTGCTTACGACATAAGCGCTTATGCAGAAGTTAATCGTAATTGGTGAGATCAATATGGTCGAGTGAAGTAATTAGAAGGCTTGACTTCACTTCGGCTATCAATCGTGTTGGCAGCCGACACTCTGCGAAAAATGAACGTCGCTTCGGATTTTGCGGTTTGAAGAAAAGGAAGAACTGTAGGCGGTTCCGCTCTAAATGTTTCTGAGGAAAAGAAGCAAGAAATTGCTAGAATGCTCGGCGTGTACAAATAGTCATAGGCGTATGAAATAAGGCTTTTGATGTCTGAAAGTAGTCATTTGTACATGCATGGTCTGATAACGTATATTAAACAATAAACTTCAGTGAAAACTTAGTCATATCCCGGACTGCATGCATATGACTGCGGTACAACTGCACATGGACAGGAAAGTTAAGTTGTGTCGCCAATCCAGAGACAAATAGTCGTATACGTAAAGTGATATTCGCACACATTGCAGTCACATGTCAAGTACACAGGGTGAGCATCCACCATGCAAAGTTGTTGTATGTTGGGAAACAGCTCCAACAATACTATGGCACAGAGGCACACGAAGAAACGTGGGCAGCTTGCACTAGTGGTCCAAGGCTGGAGTAAACAGCGGAGCTGGTGATCGACCTAGCTTCTTCCAGGTTTTACTAGGCTTGGCTCAGTTTTGCTAGGAAATGCTAAGTGCTGCTCGGCACGGTATTCCGAATCGGCTCGCCGCCGACGCGCAGATTCTCGCTTGGCCGCGCGACGCGCTTCAAGATGAGCGGCTTCTTCTTCGGGGGTCCGGATCTTCTTTGGTCGTCCCATGTCAAGGGTACATGTACTCTCCCCAGAGTCAACGATAATTCTGCCGCCGTCGCGGCGGCTCCGAGCTTTAGCTCCCCGGTGACGTCACAGCTAAGCTGCTCCTCCACACTTGCCGGGGCGTGTCTGGTCGAAACCTGCCGAGTCGACGCCAGAGGCGCCTGCTGCAGTCACGGACACCACGCGCGTTCGGCGCGAACGCGGGCAAACGGGAAAACGTGAACGGCGTCGGCAGCAGCTCTGCACGTTGCCTCGTTGGTGCTGCTACAATTTCTTTTTCTCTCTCTCTCTCTCTCGTTTTCATTTTCTCTTTCTCTCTCCCGAGCCTAGCGCGCCCCGCACGCATGCTCTCCTGCCCTCTCCTTAATGTGCCATGTCAAGGCAACATGTGCACGGTGCGGAGAGGAGGCGAAGCACACGCCGTTCCGCGAGGTGGTTGCTAGGCAACCCAGGGGACTAATCGCTCGGTGAGGTTTTTTTTTTTTTTTGATTCAGCAGATACATTACGCCCGGTTTGAACAGCTCCACTCTTAAAACTGCCAGGAGCAGCTATAGCGAACACGTCTCCCCTGAATACCTGACAAAGCATGCGCTTATCCAAAATGAAACTTATTCTTTCTAGGTTCCGGACATTACGCCACGTCGTCGTCATTTTCAACGCAGTTTTGATGCCAGAGAAGCTCTTTATGTGTAGAAAAAACAGACAGTATAAAATGCGTATCAAGAATGTGTCGTCTTATATAGCGCGGGCTAGTGCGTGAAAAGCAAGTCCCGGGACTCGAGAGAGTCTCAAACAAAGCCACAAACGGGCACGGCTGGCATGACGCTGATGTTTCCAGTAACGCCGTCTGGCAAAACCACACGTTGGGTGTATGAAGTACAAAACCAAAGGCACACGAAAACTGCATGAAGAGTCTATTGGCCCAGTGTAGACTAGTGGACAATTTCTCTGCGACAACGAGGCAGACGACAGACCTGTATGCGTTTGTCAACAGATACTTCTCAGAAGCATGCTCTGTTTACCCCGCGGAATGCTTTTAAACACGGGTGTACAGAAAAGCAGATGCCTGACAGATAGTGTCAGCCGTCTGTCTCCACATTCTGTGAAGTTAGATATAGGTGAATACTAGCTCTGCAATGCGCAGTCAAAAAAGTGTCCGCAAACGCGACAGCTGACAGAATCCAAACTGAAAACTGTCGTGAACGTGAGATAAAGGAAGTGCCTTTTCAGTTTGTGCGCGCTCGTGGACAGGTCCACGAGTCACGAGACGACAGGCATGGTCACAGGCTTCCGTCACCGGTCCGACACACGCGCTTAAACGGCAAACGTCACAGTCCAAAAAGCTCTAATTTATTCACCACGAGTCGTCGCTTTGCTCCGCGCACACTCGTGGAGCGACGGCGCTGTGCACTTTCTAGCACGCGATTCAATCGTCGCGGAGCGAGCTACTATAGCAACACCGCACTGCGTGAGGCTTAAGAAACGCACCGGCGCGTTCGAAAACACAAAGGCAGCGGCTCGGGCTGGCCGGGCGTTGTCGCTGTTCATTATAATGTCTTTCGTGAAGTATATAAACCCGGTTTCCGCTTCGCCTGGGATGCGTTAAGTGCGCCCGACGTAAAAAAAGGAAGAAAAAAAAAAAGCGAGACGCATTCTTTGGGAACTTGCATATAAATGTATGCGAGCAGAACAGAGCAGTGGAGGAGCAGACGACGTCCTCCAAAGCAGACGACATGCCGTCGAGAAGGAGAGGAAAGGTTCACTTCGCCTATATACGTTGGGTATAATGTGAATGGGTTTGCGGCTCTAATTTCACTAACCTGTTTATTAGGTGACTAAAGTTGGCTAACCACAACCACATAAAGAAACAGAAAACGAAGCCAGATACCCTCCCAGATCCTCGGGTTTCCTTATTCATAACGCTGAAAGTTTGGGGAGATATAGACTACTGGACAGCGAGCTATCTCAACGTAAGTAATAAAGGCTCAACAAGAAACGCGGGTAAGAAAAAAAAAGAAAAGAAAAGAAAAGCGGGGGAGGGGGATGCATAATAAGGTGAAATACGGGGTAATGAGGAAGTTCAAATGTACATGAAATAATAAAGATATATAGATATATTATAAAGACAGAGAGAGAAAGAGATATGCTGGTTATAACAATAGACGGGATATATGTGTTATCCTGACTGATCGCCTGGCACGCCATTTCACGTCTCGGGTGAGAAATATGACGCGTAAAGTGATCACGTGCCCACGCGCACGCCACCATCCGCACTAAAGCTACTTCCAAAGTTTTATTCTTGGATGCGCGTCACAGCGGTGAGTCTCGTATTGCATAGCACTCTTCGGATTCCGAAGCCTTCCGCAACAACGTCCCATAAGTGAACGTTTGGGACGTTATGCCCCAGTTATGATTCTGACGCTTAGCTTTTGCCGTCACGAAGCTGTAAAATGCGGATCGATGGTTCAACAGTTTTAGAAACCAATCCGTCCCAAGTCGCCAACACTATATTCACGCGGCTCTCAACTGGCGATTCTTTTTTGTTGTTGCCACGCAGGATAATATGTAAGCCTGAAGGCCCGTTTCATGCAGATACTGCGACCGCAGCTTACGAAGTGTACTGGCCACCGGCCATCGCTCACGGTCGTCAGGATGGTCAGTTCTTAATTTCACATCTCTCCCAATTACACTTTCGTGTACTGCCTTTGTCTCGGGGCATGTCCAGAGTAGATCACGGACATTCGTGGCACATGCAGGAGCGGATCACTTCAGACACTGGACACTGTCTTCAAATGCTTCTATTGTTTATTATTTATTTATACACATACCTCACAGGCTCCAACTGGAGTATTGCCTGAGGGGGGTAAGAGAAACAACATGTAGCGAAAACAGAAGATCATAGCTTACAACAAATCAAACAAATGAAGAAAAGACGCCCTTTAACATAAAGCAAACGAAAAACAACAGCACTCTGGACAATCAGAAACGCGCACGGCTCATCAAACTCATGGCAAAGAACTGCAAACACATGTAACCTATAAACTGCTTGCAAGAACCGAGAATGAGGACAGTTAAGTCACATGGTACAAATGAAACAAACGTGTGCGCATGACTACGGAATCATTGTTTTTAATGTTTCTCTAAATGATTCCAGATTATTAATTTCAACAATGTGGCTTGGAAGTTCGTTCCAAGCTGCTATTGCCATTCGATCCTGCGTGTTAGTTTTCGTTGCGGATGCATTTATTGCGTGTGTACGTAACTCCATAGTCATCTTTACCACCTGTAGCATCACGCTAGTTCAAGCAAGACGTTGGTTCCGGCTTTGTGCAGATAAGTGCAGGCCACGCTCGAATTATTTCTTGTGCAGATGAAGGACGGGCGACAAAACGCAGAACGACAGGCACAGGCGCTAACTTCCAAATAATGTTTAATGCCAGACACTATGAATTTATGCGCGCAGCAACAAGAAAAACAGGAGAAAACGAAACCAATCAAATGAAGTGGGAGCACATGTATACGCATGTTTGTGCCTCTGCCACCAACATTTCTTTTGTGGAGGAAGTCCGGAGACTTCGGGCCGTGGCCCCTGCAGATACTTTTGCAGTATCTCCATGAAAAGGGCCGACATGCTTATATATAATATCATCCCGACATTATTCCGTATGGCAACCGACGCGAATAATACTTTTTAGTAGCGAAAAACAATAATATTTTACCAGCTACCATCTGGGAAATCATAAAGTTTTGTCCTCTGTCCTATTCTGCGCTAAAAATCTAGTAGCTGTGCTATAGCTCAGCTGGAAGATACTGCGAGAGAGCCTCTGGTCTGTCTGGCCGCAGGCCTGCTTCAGGCGTGCGTACAAAGTTTTTTTCTCGCGAGCTCCTCCCAAAACTGTCCTCACATAGAAACTTTGGTGCCTTGCGCGCGGCGAGAAGACTGCCCCGTCAAAGACGGCAAGCGTTAAAAAATGGGGCGGAAACAGTGTCGCGCAGCGTCGTCCTACAGACAGCGTGTCGGTGCAACCAAGGTCGTAAGGGATGAACCCTGACCCTGGCCGCTGCCGCCGCTGCACTTGCGAGCCCGAAGTGTGTCACTCACTGTTCGAGGCTGCCGTCCTGCGCGCTTCGCTCGGCGGCGCAGTCGAGCGTTTCGCCACCGAAGCCGAACGTGGCTGTAGAGCGAGAGAACGTGATTCCCAGGGAACCTGGCTTAGCAGTTGCCTCCTTTCACCCCTCTTTTTAATTTATTTATATACTCACTTGTTTGTTTACTTAGTCGTTTACTTACCTACTTATGCGAGAACGTACGTGGGCGAGCGGCCGCTTGCGAAGGAAACTTCAGCTACAGGTGAAACTCGATTTGACGAAGATTAGACCACGCTCGAATTATTTCGTTAAATCGGAAAGTTCGTAAAATCGAGAAAGAGATTTTTTCGGTCCTTAGAAAGCTAAAATTGTAACGTAGCGACACCCGAAAGCTACCCCGCGGCATTGTATTGGCCGCTAGTCCACGCCTGCGCGTGTGAGAAGTCCGCTAGGGTGGCCCGAATCGTTTGTACGATGTGCGATGCAGGCCAAGTATAGAAGGTCACATGAAGCTATAACAGGCTGCCGATGGACTGAGCAAGTAAGTTACTGGGCCCATAAAAATGAAGCTAGGGCCCTGGCTAGGGCGCCAAGATCTTTTCACGCGATGCTGTTAGAGCGCACGCTTGAAGGAAAGCCCGTCTGTCAAAGTTAGAAAGAAATCGACGCTTTTTTTACTCATTTATTTCGGACAGAACTTCGTTTAATCGGGTTTCGGGGCCACTAGTGTCGTTAATTCGGGTTGATGACAACATTGAACCCTAAGGTACCTGCCGTGGAATGGAAATTTCTTCGTTATATCGGGAACGTCGTAAAATCGGGTTTCGTTAGATTGAGTTTTAACTGTACGTGCTCGTGTGTGGTGGTAGGCTTACACGTTTATTATCGGTCTTGCTCATTTTTCTTGCACATATCGGAAGTGCGAACTTACATAAATAGAACACAAGAACGCACATTACACTGTTGTAATTCATA